>NC_057800.1:604954971-605081414 GCF_018294505.1 Triticum aestivum
GACCCGACACACCGACACGGCATCCCCGATACCAACACAGCACCCCGACCCCGACACGACACCCTCGACACCTCCTAAAAAAGGTGCTCTTCGGACTTCCAGAGGACGACGGGGTCATATATTTGTGAATTATGAGTTAGGTCATATATTTTTCGATTTATTGATCCCGGAGCATATATAGATGATGAAGAGTAATATTAGTAATGTCAGGTATTCAATTATTATTATGTACATATATATATATATATCAGTATTAATTAGTTCATGTTATTAGGTATTAAATTTTTAATTATGTTCATGATGATGATACACTTAAAAAATTTATTATGTTTATGTTGTACTGATTTAGTTTACTCTTTGTCATTGCAGGTGTTCGTAGATTGTGGGCACGGTTCGAGAGCGCTCCGAGCCTCCTTCCTCGGCGCGTGCTAGGAGGGGTGTTTCCATTCCACCCCAGCACCTCCGGAGAGCGCTGCAAGACAGTATGCAGACACCACTGGCGGGCGCTTCTTCTTCGGCCAGGAGAGGTCGGGGGAAGACGAAGAAGGGTCCTAGAGGTGGACGTGGCGGCGGGAGAGGTAGGAAGGTTGCTACGCCTTCCTCGCCGCCACCCCCAGCTATCGGATCTCGGATTCCGGCAGACCCTTAAGGTTCGAACACTGGGGTGCGCGCGGAGATTACGCCTACTACCTCCCCGTCTCGCAAAGATCTAAAACTACTGAAAGAACTGCGCAAGAGACACAAGATTTATACTGGTTCGGGCCACCGTTGTGGTGTAATACCCTACTCCAGTGTGTGGTTGGTGGATTGCCTCCTGGGGCTGGAGATGATGAACAATACAAGGAAGAACAGCCTCGCGAGGGTCTATTCTTGGCTGGGGCGATGAACTACTAGGAGGAGTTCAGTCACCCTCCTCTCTCTCTCTCTCTCTCTCTTTCGCTCCCCTTTTCTACTTGAACCGAACGAATGAACCTAACCCAACCGAACCCCCTGCCGTGTGGGTGGCTGGTCCTATTTATAGAGGCCCTGGTCCTCTTCCCAAATATCGAGCGGGAAGGGAGCCAACAATGGCGGGCTAATTTGAAGGGGGACAGAAAGCATCAACTATCCTGACAAAAGCAGTCTTCGCCTGCGCAAAGCTCTGGTGATGACGCCGTCCTGGGCTCCATGGTGACCTCCGTCTCGTAGTCCTTCTGGTCTTGGTCTTGTTGCACCATAATGGCAACCTTTTCCTGATGCCTCGGTACTCCGCGGCTGCGCTTGCCCCCTTTGCACCAAAGAGGAAAGAAGGACGCTGCGCGCGCTGGCACCCGCCTGGCGCCCTGAGTCGTCATGGCTTGCGTTACGGGCACCTCGCGGGGTACTCCGCCTTGATCTCTCTGCCTCCTCGCGAGCCAGCCTGACGAGGCCGTGCCTGAGGAAGCTCCGTGTCGTTTGCCTCGCGAGGCTTGGCCCCTCGCGAGGGTCTTGAGTCTTGTGCTGATGAAGATGGGCCATGCTGGGCCTCCTTTGAGCCACGCCACAGGCCGCAGGCAGGCAAGTCTGGGGACCCTCGTTCCCAGAACGCCGACAGTAGCCCCGGGGCTCAAGGCGCGCCTAGACTTGGCCGTGCCGAGAGGCGAAAGGGCAAGGGCGAAGCGCCGCGGGCCCTAACAGCCTACGACCTTGGGCGCCGCGTGGCGGTTGATGGGACGTGGGCGTCTCCACTTCCCCACGACACCTCGGTGATCGTGCGAGTTGGACAAGTCCCTGCATGCAGGTCGTGTCATGATTACCTGTGATCTTGGAGGCCGACGGTTGGCCTTCGCCGGCTATAAGTACGGAGCTGTGCGTGCCCTTCCAGTCCATCCCTCCTTGCTTCTCCTTCTTCTTCATGGCCCCGTCGAAGAGATTTTCGGCCGTCGAGAAGGGGAAGGCTTGCCGGGTTGAGCCCGCCTCTGCCCCACCCAAGCGTGGCAGAGGGCGCCCTCGCAAGCATCTTGTGGCCACCGCGGTGGCTCCCCGCGGCCGTGGTGGTGATCTTCAGCACGGCGACGGGCGGGTTGCTGCAGCCGGGGGGTGCGCCCCGGCTGCACGTCCCCCCAGGCCGTGCGTTCGTGCCGTTGAAGCGCTGCCGGAGTTCATCGTGTGGTCGGCGGAGCCGGCCAGCACCCGGCTCCCGCTTCCTCGCTCCCTCCTGGGCGAGCTCCCAGCCGGCGCCCCGGGCGGCCTCTGGCTCCCGGCCGACGGCTGCTGCAGCCGGGCCTCATGGGTTTCCCTGGAGGTCTCCGCGGCCGGGAATCTGTCCCTGGCCCGCGGTTGGCAGACGTTTGCCCGTGCACGTGGCCTGGGCCACCGGTGCACCCTGCACTTCAAGTTTGACTGCGACGCCACCCTCTATGTGAGGGTGTTTGCGGAAGATGGTCACCGCGCGGGGTGCTGCCCCGAGGGCGACGACCGCGGCTGGGAACCCAGCTCCGGTGATGATGGAGGGAGCAGCGCTCATGCGGCGGGCGGCGCTCGGAGTTCCTCGAGCTTCTCTGGTTCTTCTTCAGACGGTGATTCCTCCAGCGGCGGCCGCGATTAGCCCCCACGCCGCCGCGCCCTGGTGAGGCACGAGAGGGAGTCCTCCTGAGCTCCGGAGGCAGCTCGTGCCTTCCTCACGGGCCGGTGCGAGGCGAGCCACGCCGGATTTGTTCTTCCTTTCCCCTTTTCCCTGTGTAATAAAGACAATAGTGCGGAGCCCCACGGGGGCGTGTTTGGGTTATTGCTGTTAATCATCGTTTTGCTTTCGTTACCGTTCCTTCCGGCTGTGTGCTTGAGCGTGGATAGTTCCCGACCCCGGCCGTGGGGGGGCGACCGACCCAGGCCCTTTGTCTGTGTCGCGATGCCCGTGGGGCACGGACTGGAGGGGTGCTCCTGTAAGGGGCCTGGGTCGCGAACTCTTTGAACGACTAGGATAGGAACGCTCGCGAGGGCGCTCAGCTGCCCCCCTCGCGAGGCCTTGCATAAGAGAAATCGAGGCAGGAGAGCGAAAATCCGAAGAACCGCAAGCCAAAGAAGGCGACAACTTCAATAAAACTTCAAATGAGAAGGAACAAGCCAACTGCGGAAAGCAAATGAAAAGCCGCGTCCGGCACCTAGTCTAGTCTTCGACATCTTCTCACCAGCGCGGAGCTAAGTGCTGCCATTGGGCGTGGAAGGGAGCCCCAGGGCCTGAGGCCGGCACTCCTGAGACTCCGGGGCGTGTACAGCCCCAATTCATTGTTACGTGAGAGTGTCACGGGCGGCGAGCTTCACAGGCGTTGGCCTTCTTCACAGGCTCCGGGCCTTTTCCAAAACGCGATAGCTTCACAGGCACTCGCCTTGCTTCACAGGCGCTGGGTCTTTTCCAAAACGCGATAGCTTCACAGGCACTCGCCTTTCTTCACAGGCTCTGGGCCTTTTCCAAAACGCGATAGCTTCACAGGCACTCGCCTTGCTTCACAGGCTCTGGGCCTTTTCCAAAACGCGATAGCTTCACAGGCACTCGCCTTGCTTCACAGGCTCTAGGCCTTTTCCAAAACGCGATAGCTTCATAGGCACTCGCCTTGCTTCACAGGCTCTGGGCCTTTTCCAAAACGCGATAGATTCACAGGCACTCACCTTGCTTCACAGGCTCTGGGCCTTTTCAGGGATAGAAACTCCGGAGGTGCTGAATGTTCCATGCGTTCTGGACCGGCACTCCCTCTTGAGTCTCCAAGCACGCGGAACCGGGCCTGGAAACATGAACAACCTTGAACGGGCCCTCCCACATGGGGGAGAGCTTGTGCAGTCCCTCCCTGGAGAGGACCCGCCTGAGCACGAGGTCTCCTACCTCAAGAGTCCTGGGGCGGATGTTGCGGCAGTGATATCGCCGCAGCGCTTGCTGATACCTCGCCGCTCGCAGTGCGGCCTTCCGGCGTCGTTCCTCCCCCAACACGAGGTCCATCCCCCGCATGGCGTCCTGCTGCGCCTCGTCGAACGCCAGGACCCGCGCGGAGCGACGTCTGACCTCGTGAGGGAGGACCTCTTCCGCTCCGTAGACCAGGAAGAATGGGGTCTCTCCAGTCGGTTTGGTCGCGGTGGTGCGGATGGACCACAACACGGACTGAAGCTCGTCGTACCAACCTCTGCCACAGGCCTCCAGCTTCTTCTTGAACGTCCTAGTCTTGAGGCCCCTCAGGACCTCCGCGTTGGCTCGCTCGGCCTGGCCGTTGCTTCGGGGGTGCGCCACTGAGGCGTAGCAGATCTGCGTTCCAAGGTTAGCACATTATGTTTTGAAGAGGTTACTGGTGAACTGCGAACCGTTGTCTATGATGATGCGATTCGACACTCCGAACCGGCTTACGATGCCCTTGATGAACTTGACCACGGAGCCCGCAGGGATGGCGCGGACAGCCTCCACTTCAGCCCACTTGGTGAATTTGTCCACGACAACGTAGAGGTAGCTATAGCCCCCTGGCGCCCGAGGAAACGGGCCCAAGATGTCCAGCCCCGAGACTGCGAATGGCCACGAAAGGGGGATGGTCTGCAAGCCTCCTGCTGGCTGATGGATCTGCTTGGCGTGGAACTGGCAGGCTTCACAAGCTTTCACTAGTTCTACGGCGTCATTGAGCGCGGTGGGCCAATAAAACCCACTGCGGAACGCCTTGCCGACAAGGGTCCGCGATGACGAATGATGTCCGCAGTCTCCTCCGTGTATATCTTCCAGTAGCTCCTTCCCTTGCTCCCTGGAGATGCAGCGCAGCGATACTTTGTTTGGTCGCTTCCGATAGAGCTCTCCGTCCCTGATGCAGTATGTCGTGGCCTGGCGTGCCACTCGCTCCGCCTCCTCCTCCTTCTCCGGCAAGGCCCCTTGCGTCAAGTAGCTTCGAAGCTCCGTGATCCAACACCCCTCCTGAGGTTCCATCACCAGGAGCAGGCGCACTCCTGAGGCCGGGCCGCAGGTCGGAGCTCCTGAGGCAGGTGGCTGGGGGAGCTCCTCAAAGGGCTGAGCCGTGTTTGACAGTGACGGCAGAGCTGAGGGCTTGAAGAGCCGCTCCTCAAAAACGCCAGGCTCCTGAGGTAACCGCCTGGACGCGCGTTTGGCGATATCGTCGGCCTCCTGATTGGTGCCGCGGGGCACATGCTGCAACTCCAACCCCCAGAATTGCTTCTCCATCCTGCGGACTTCCGCAAGGTAGGCTTCCATGTGCTCATCCTTCGGCTCGTACACCTTGTTGGAGAAGTTGACAAGGAGCTGCGAATCGCCCTTGATGGTGAGGTGTTTCACTCCCAGGGCAGCCGCGGCCTTCAAGCCGGCTATTAAACCTTCGTACTCTGCTATGTTGTTGGAGACCTTTTCGCCTTGCTGGAAACAGAGTTGCACGGCGTAGTAGAGCTTGTCCTGTGTGGGTGATATAAGCACCGCCCCAGCTCCAGCGCCATGCCTGGAGAATGCCCCGTCGAAGTACATGACCCAGCCTTCTGGTGCCTCGCTTCCCGGGGATAGGGACCGATCCTCATCGGCCTTAAGTCCTGGCGCCTCCGTCCACTCTGCCACAAAATCTGCCAACGCAGCTCCCTTGATGACTCTGGTCGTGCTGAATTCGAGCTGAAACGCTTGCAGCTCTATGTTCCACTCAGCGACCCTTCCAACTGAATTAGGGCTCCTGAGCACTCTCTCTAGGGGGTACGGCGAGATGACCCTGATGGGGTGACCCTGAAAATAGTGCCGCAGCTTGCGCGAAGCCACCAGTAGCGCGAGGAGGAGTTTCTGAGGCATAGGGTACCGTGCCCTTGCATCCCGCAGCACCGTGCTGACGAAGTACACTGGGTGCTCAACGAGGCGGGGTGCGTCGGTGCTGGTGTCTCCTTCCGGAGACCGTGGCACCTCTTGAGGCAACGAGGCCTCCTGAGACTGGCCGTTCGGAAGGAAGGCTTTTTTCGCCTCTGGTGCGTTCTTCTGCGGCGGCTGATCCTCCTCAGCTGCGGTGGTGGTTTCTGTAGGCCTTCCTTGTTCCTGTTCTGCCTTGTCCTGGGCTGCTACCGTGGCTTTGACTCGGCGCTCCTCTCTGACTGCCACCAAGGCTGCGCTGGCGGAGTAAGGAGTGGCGGCGAGGTAAAGCACCAGGGGCTCCTGGGGGCGCGGTGCCACCATGACTGGTGGGCTGGTCAGGTATCTCTTGAGATCCTGAAACGCCCTGCCGGCCTCTTCAGTCCACTCGAAGGGCCCCTTTTTCTTCATTAGCTGGAAGAAGGGCAGGGCTCGCTCTCCTAACTTGGAGATGAAGCGCCCTAGCGCGGTCACGCGCCCCATGAGCTTTTGCATTTCTCTGAGGGTCTTTGGCGGGCTCATGTCTTCCACCGCCTTGACCTTCTCTGGGTTAGCCTTGATGCCCCAGTGAGACACGAGGAAACCCAAGAGCTTGCCTGAGGGGACTCCCAACACACACTTCTCTGGGTTGAGCCGTAGGTTCACTGCGTTGAGGCTCGCGAAGGTTTCCTCCAGATCCTGTATCAAGGTCCCGACCTCCCGAGATTTTACCATGATGTCATTGACGTAAGCTTCAACATTCTTCCCGAGCTGCGGGCCCAAGGCGATGTGCATCAGCCACTGGAAGGTCGCCCCTGCGTTACGCAGCCCAAATGGCATGCACGTGTAGTAGTATACCCCACACGGGGTCAGGAAGGCCGTCTTCTCGACGTCTTCTACCGCCATCTTGATCTGGTGATACCCAGAGAAGGCATCCAGGAAGCATAACATGTCGCATTCCGCAGTGGAATCGACGATCTGGTCAATGAGGGGGAGCGGGAACGGATCTTGCGGGCATGCTTTGTTGAGGTTAGTGAAGTCGACACACATACGCTCCTTCCCTCCCTTCTTTGGCACAACGACAGGGTTGGCCAACCAATCTGGGTATCGGACCTCACGGATGACCCTAGCAGCCTCTAATTTGCGGGTCTCCTGGACGATGAAGGCCTGCTTTTCAGTGGATTGCCGCCTGGCCTTCTGCTTCACTGGGCGCACGTTGGGGCACACATTAAGGTGGTGCTCGATTACACTTCTGGGGATCCCTGCCAACTGGTCCGGCTCCCAAGCGAACACCTTCTTGTTTGCATGCAGGAACCTGACCAGGGCCTCCTCCTGCTCGGGTTTGAGGTGGGCGCCTATGGTAAAAGTGGCGTTGGTGGACCCGTCCTCATCGACGGGTATCTGCTTGGTTTCCGCCTTGTCTTGGGTGAACAACTGTTTCTTCTTGGAGGGCGCAGCCCGTTGGCCTCGGGGGTCTCCAAGTCGGCGTGCTGTGCCGATGCCGCCGTCTTGAAGGCGAGTTTGAGCGCCCACAGCGCGTCCCTGGTGTCCCCGTGCACAGTGAGGATACCGTTGCTCCCGGGCATCTTCATGAGGTTGTACGCCGGGTGCGTCGCGGCCATAAATTGGGCTAGCGCTGGGTAGCCAAGGATGGCGTTGTAGGGGAGGCCGATGGGGGCGATGTCGAAGTCGACCAGCTCCGTGCGGAAGTTGTCGTAGGTGCCGAAGGTCACTGGGAGCCGGATCTGCCCCAAGGAACTGGACGGCTTGCCCCTGGCACCTAAGAAGGGCCGGCTGGGTCGCAGCCGTTCCAGAGGTATGCGGAGGAGGCTGAAGGCCTCGACCGAGAGCACGCTGAGGCCCGCGCCGCCGTCAACGAGGGTCCTGGTGACGGCCACCTGGCAGATGGTGGGGTGCACAACATGGGGAGTGCGCCCGAGCTGGCCGAGTTGGAGGGGTGGTCCTCCGAACTGAAGGTCAGGCCGAACTCGGGCACCATCCGATCCGGGGGAGCCCCCTGCCGCATGGAAGCGGCACTGACCCGGCGGATGAACGGCTTGACGTGATGACTTGTGGGAGGCGCCTGCGAGCCGCCCAGGAGGGCCGTGACGACCGGGGGTGTTGGTGTAGCGCGGTGAGACGACGCAGGAGAGCCCCCTGTGGTGCGGACGAGCTTGGCGACGCGGTCGAGCCACTCTTCGTAGGCATTGTCGACGGGGCGGTAGCGCAGGAGCTCGTTTGCCACGAGGAGCGCAGCTCGAGCCTCCAAGGGTGCGCGGGGCGCGCGGGACGAAGAACCAACCGGTGCGAGCGATGGAATAGCGGTGTGGCTGCCTTGCCGCACGGACGGATGCTGGGATGGCGCTTGCCGCTCGGCCCCCGCCGGGCCGATGGCGGCTTTGACGGCGGGCGATGGGGAACGACGAGGATGGCCGCCGACGGGCGCCGTCTGGGCGACGCGAGAAGCGATGGCGGCCCGGCGCTTGGCGCGAGCCCGACGTGCGTCGGACATGGATGCGACGGTCGGAGGAGAGCGGGGTGGTGGACGACGAATTCCGGCGCACCCCTACCTGGCACGCCAAATGTCGGATCTCAGGTTCCGGCAGACCCTTAAGGTTCGAACACTGGGGTGCACGCGGAGATTACGCCTACTACCTCCCCGTCTCGCAAAGATCTAAAACTACTGAAAGAACTGCGCAAGAGACACAAGATTTATACTGGTTCGGGCCACCGTTGTGGTGTAATACCCTACTCCAGTGTGTAGTTGGTGGATTGCCTCCTGGGGCTGGAGATGATGAACAATACAAGGAAGAACAGCCTCGCGAGGGTCTGTTCTTGGCTGGGGCGATGAACTGCTAGGAGGAGTTCAGTCACCCTCTCTCTCTCTCTCTCTCTCTCTCTCTCTCTCTCTCTCTCTCTCGCTCCCCTTTTCTACTTGAACCGAACGAATGAACCTAACCCAACCGACCCCCTGCCGTGTGGGTGGCTGGTCCTATTTATAGAGGCCCTGGTCCTCTTCCCAAATATCGAGCGAGAAGGGAGCCAACAATGGCAGGCTAATTTGGAGGGGGACAGCAAGCATCAACTATCCTGACAAAAGCAGTCTTCGCCTGCGCAAAGCTCTGGTGATGACGCCGTCCTGGGCTCCATGGTGACCTCCGTCTCGTAGTCCTTCTGGTCTTGGTATTGTTGCACCGAATTGGCAACCTTTGCTTGATGCCTCGGTACTCCGCGGCTGCGCTTGCCCCCTTTGCACCAAAGAGGAAAGAAGGACGCTGCGCGCGCTGGCGCCCGCCTGGCGCCCTGAGTCGTCATGGCTTGCATTACGGGCACCTCGCGGGGGTACTCCGCCTTGATCTCTCCGCCTCCTCGCGAGCCAGCCTGACGAGGCCATGCCTGAGGAAGCTCCGTGTCGTCCGCCTCGCGAGGGTCTTGAGTCTTGTGCTGATGAAGATGGGCCATGCTGGGCCTCCTTTGAGCCACGCCGCAGGCCACAGGCAGGCAAGTCTGGGGACCCCCGTTCCAAGAACGCCGACACCAGCTGATTCTCCCGACCATAGGACCGCTCCGTCTGAGGTGGACCTATCTGACGAGGACTCATCCCGGACTCCGATCCACGAGACTCCAGTCCCAGAGTCTTCGTCCGACGTGACTTCGGAGGCTAGTGGTCGTGCTGATGGTGGCGAGGACATCTTTTCCGAGGATAGCTATAGCGAGGGGAGCTGGTTGAGGGGGGGGGGGCAAGAAGGTCTACCAACACGGTGGTACAAAGCTCCCGCCCGTGCCGGTGACCCGCGATCACAGGTGGTTGATTGAGCCTAACAGGGAGAAGTAAGTGCATTTACTCCTTTTTAACCTTTTGCCTTCATGTTGCTTCAATTAATATCTAATGTGTTGGCCTTGTCATATTGCAGGGGTTGGAAACACGCCCCTGGTGTTCGCAGGCCCAACCAGGTCCTTAGTGTGCTTTGCCAGCACCACTTCTCGGGGTGGGTCACGTTGCTCGGTGAGGGTGAGGTTCCACCGCTAGCACTGAGCTAGGAGTTTTACGTGGATGCCCCGGCCCCGTCGGAGGAGAGGGTCGACGGTGTCTTGTGCGAGACGGTGGTCAGTGTCGGTGTCAAAACCGGCCGATCTCGGGTAGGGGGTCCCGAACTGTGCGTTTGAGGATCGAAGGTAACATGAGACAAGGGACACGATGTTTACCCAGGTTCATGCCCTCTTAATGGAGGTAATACCCTACTTCCTGCTTGATTGACTTTGATGAGTATAGGGGTGAGGGAGTCCTGGATTAGGGGGTGTTCGGGTAGCCGGACTATACCTTCAGCCGGACTCCAGGACTATGAAGATACAAGATTGAAGACTTCGTCCCGTGTCCGGATGGGACTTTCCTTGGCGTGGAAGGCAAGCTTGGCGATGCGGATATTCAAGATCTCCTACGATTGTAACCGACTCTGTGTAACCCTAACTCTATCCGGTGTCTATATAAACCGGAGGGTTGTAGTCCGTAGGACAACAACTCCATATACAACAATCATACCATAGGCTAGCTTCTAGGGTTTAGCCTCCTTGATCTCGTGGTAGATCTACTCTTGTACTACCCATATCATCAATGTTAATCAAGCAGGAGTAGGGTATTACCTCCATCGAGAGGGCCCGAACCTGGGTAAAAACATCGTGTCCCTTGTCTCCTGTTACCATCCGGCCTTGACGCACAGTTCGGGACCCCCTACCCGAGATCCGCCGGTTTTTACACCGACATTGGTGCTTTCATTGAGAGTTCCTTTGTGCCGTCGCAATCAGGAAGGATGCCTCCTCCCATCTTTAAAGACGGCGCCGTTGCTAAGGGAGCCTTGGCTGTCGGCCAAACTCTCCGGCTAGGTGGTTTCCTCATGACCGCCTGTTCGGCTGTTGCGCCGACGGTGACCTCTCAGGTCATCAAAAGCAACCTACACGTTAGCTCGGAGCTCGTCGAGCAGCTAGATCCAATGGAGCTCTCTTCCATAAACGAGCTCTTGGATCGCATCGCCGCGCTGGGGGTCACTAAGGATTACGACCAGGTTGGGCTTAAACCCGATCTAAGAGAAATTAACTCTCCCCAAGTCACTCACCACGTTGCCGTGGTAGAGGCGCAGTACGGCGACCCTTCATCTATTTTAAGGACTAGCTACGTCCGAATCCCCGACCCCTCCAAGACGGATAGCCGCGGAGGGGAGGATGTAACTCAAGACCTGAGCTTAGGATCAGGCAACGGGCTAGATTCATTGGACAACATCCAAGAATCTGAACTTCCGAGTTCGGAAACTCTTCGGCCTCCGAATCTTGGATTGGGTGAGGTTTCAGATTCAACGACACCCGCCCACCCAAACATAAGCGATCTCTCCCAAATCAGGCAGAGGCCCGAGGAAACAGTACATCATTACTGGGCCAGATTCCTCCTGGTTATGAACAGGATAAAGGATTGCCGCGAGGGAGACGCAATCTCAAATTTCTGCAGTAATTGCACGGACGAGGGAATCCTTAACGTCGTAAGTCGTCGTGATATTACACGCTTCGCTGACTTGGCATCCATAGTACAAAAATACTGTGCGATGGAAAGTGCCTGGAAAACCGAAATAAAATTTTGGGATAATCCGGCCTTGAATAGTAATCCGTCCGAACTAAGAGGGTGCATCATCATAGGACACCGGGGATAAACACAAAAAAGCCAAAACCCTCTATAGGGCATGGAACCATACTGGAAAGGTGGCTTGATGGACCCTGTAGAATTCACAGTACAGAGGACACCCCACTAACTCATAGCCTTAGAGCATGTTGGATACTCCAGCAGGTGGCCAAAATTGGCGAGGACCTCTTAATTCTGGAGGCCGCAGAAAGCCAGCCCGAGGACACCAGTACCGTTCTCACAGTCTTCGAGACTTTCGCATCAAACAATATGCGAAAAAGAACACTCCGCAGCCTCGCCGAAGTCTATCAAGTTGCAACAATAAATCCATGGAGCGACACTGCTATTACCTTCAACGCAAGTGATGAACCTAGATTCCGAACAGCCCAAGCACCAGCCGCATTGGTTCTCAGCCCCATAGTGGACGGCTTTCGCCTCACCAAGGTGATCATGGATGGAGGCAGCGGACTGAACCTCATTTATGAGGAAACCCTTCAAAAAATGGAAATAGACTGGAACCGCATCGAGCGAAGCAGCACAACCTTTAGAGGAATAATCCCCAGTCGGGAAGCGCGCTGCACAGGAAAAATCACACTAGATGTGGTGTTCGGCACGCCGGATAATTACAGGTCCAAAGAAGTCACGTTTCAGGTGGCCCCGTTCAAAAGCGGGATATCACGCTTTACTAGGGCGGGAAGCATTCACAATCTTCCAAACAATACCCCATTACGGGTGCATGAAGCTTAAGATGCCCGGGCCAAACGGAATTATCACTCTAGCTAGTGATCCGGACATAGCACTCCGCGCCGAAAACAAGACGGCCGCATTAGCCCTTGAGGCACTATCCGAAACCTTAGCGGCCGAGGAACTGACTGCGCTGCGCTCCATGGTTAACAGGGATGATGTGATACTCGACAAGAGATCCAAATCCACATCCTTCAAGCCAGTTGACGAAATAGTCAAATTCTAGGTCCATCCAACGGACCCCAATGAAACAGCTTCCATCGGGGCACGACTGAACCCTGATATAGACGCTGCACTACGAGAGTTCCTACGAGAGAACTGGGATATTTTCTCCTGGCACCCTTCAGACATGCTAGGGATCCCACACAGTCTGGCCGAACACAGCTTAAATATCCTAAAAGGATTCAAACCTGTCAAACAAGCCCTTTGGCGTTTTTCCGAACCTAAGAGACAGGCTATGGGAGAGGAGCTAGCCAAGCTATTGGAGGCCGGATTCATTAGAGACATAAAACATCCGGACTGGCTAGCAAACCTGGTGATGGTACCAAAGAAGGACAAATCCTGGCGCCTGTGTGTCAATTTTAAAGACCTTAACAAGGCTTGCCCAAAGGATCCCTTCCCCCTCCCCCGTATCGATCAAATTATCGATGCCACCGCAGGACACGATTCGTTGTGTTTCCTCGACGCATACTCCGGTTACCATCAAATCAAGATGGCAGAATCAGACCAAGCCACAACAGCATTCATCACACCGTACGGCCCATTCTGCTTCAACACAATGCCCTTCGGGCTGAAAAATGCTGGCGCAACATATCAGCGCATGATCCAGACATGTCTAGGAAACCAGATCGGCAAAACAGTGGAGGCGTATGTGGATGATGTGGTCGTCAAATCAAGACATGTCGAATCTCTAGTAGACGACTTGAGGCTTACATTCGATAACCTCCGAAAATATGACATCAAGCTCAACCCGGAAAAATGCGTCTTCAGCATCCCAGCCGGAAAGCTCTTGGGCTTCACTATATCCGGTAGAGGAATTGAAGCAAATCCAGCCAAGATCCGAGCTTTGTCACAATTGGATATCCCAAAGAACCTCAAACAAATACAAAAATTAACCGAATGCGTGGCGGCTTTAAGCCGCTTCATCTCCCGCTTGGGAGAAAAGGCACTACCCCTCTATCGCCTCCTTTGGCACACCGAACACTTCGAGTGGACGGATGCCGCCACGGCCGGACTTGATGAAATAAAAGCCATATTGGCAACAAACCCAGTCCTGGCCGCGCCGAACACCGGCGAACCAATGTTATTGTACATTGCAGCAACACATCAAGTTGTTAGCGCAGTGCTCGTTATCGAGCGGGAAACGGATGGACACAAATTCCCCCTTCAAAGGCCGGTCTACTACGTGTCCACTGTCCTCACTCCATGCAAATCACGGTACCCGCATTACCAAAAGATTGCATACGCGGTATTCATGGCATCCCGGAAGCTACGACACTACTTTCAAGAGTGTTCCATAACAGTAGCCTCGGAAGTACCACTCAATGATATTATCAACAACCACGATGCAACGGGCCGGATTGCAAAATGGGCCATCGAGCTTCTCCCGTTCGATATAACCTATAAGCCACGGCGAGCTATTAAATCGCAAGTTTTGGCCGACTTCGTCGCAGAATGGACGGAGGCCGAGCTCCCTAAAGAGTACGGCACATATTCAAACTGGATTATGCATTTTGACAGATCCAAAATGTTGGCCGGACTGGGGGCTGGCGTCGTCCTGACGTCCCCCACAGGAGACACAGTCCAATATGTGCTCCAGATCATCTACACGGATTCCAACAATGCAGTCGAATATGAGGCCCTCCTACATGGTCTCCGGATAGCAGTATCCATGGGTATCCAGCGCCTAGAGGTACACGGGGATTCAAACCTCGCGATATCCCAAATAAATGGAGACTTCGACGCCAAGGACCCAAAATGGCAGTTTACCACAACGCCGTCCTAAAAATGTCAGCTCGGTTCGAAGGGCTGGAGTTTCACCATATAGCCCGAGAAAACAATCAAGCAGCGGACGTCCTGGCACGCGTCGGAGCAAAACGCGATGTAGTCCCCCCAACATCTTTTTGGAAAGATTGTTCAAGCCATCCGTAGCATGGGAGGGGGAACCCGCAAATAACAGCCCGGACCCAGCCGCACCACTCGACGCCGAACAATCTGACATAATTGGAGGCTCTGCCAATGAAATTACACCTTCAGCCCACGTAATAATGGCGGTTATCGCCCCGTGGACAGAACCATTCCTAGCCTACCTTACTAGGCAGGAACTCCCGGAGGACCAAAACGAGGCCCGCTGCATAGTGCGGCGATCTAAAGCCTATAGAGTCCATGAGGGAGAGCTTTATAAGAAAAGCACTACCGGAGTCCTTCAAAGGTGCATCTCCGAGGAGGAAGGGCGGAACCTTCTGGCTAAAATTCATGCCGGACTCGATGGTCACCACACCGCTGCTCGGTCCCTTGTTAGCAAGGCTTTCCGTACAGGATCTTATTGGCCGACGGCCCGGGCAGACGCTCAGGACCTAGTCCAACGATGCGTTGGTTGCCAACTTTTTGCCAACCAAAGCCATATGCCACCCACCACACTCCAAACTATACCCATCACCTGGCCTTTTGCGGTCTGGGGGCTTGACATGGTCGGACCCCTTAAAGGTGGGACCCATAGGAAAAAATACTTACTGGTCATGGTGGATAAGTTCACCAAATGGATAGAAGCCAAGCCTATTAAAACGGCCGAATCCGGACCTGTGATAGACTTCATATCCGGGGTTGTACACCGTTATGGCCTCCCCCACAGCATCATAACCGATAACGGTACAAACTTTACCGCCGACGAGGTAAAACTCTGGTGCAAAAACATGGGCATCAAGCTCGATTATGCTTTCGTCTATCACCCACAAACCAACGGCCAGGTCGAACGTGCAAATGGTCTTATCATGAGCGGCATTAAACCCAGACTGGTGCGGTCCCTCAAGGAATCTAACACGCACTAGGTAGAGGAGCTCGACTCCGTGCTATGGGGGCTGCGGACCACGCCAAATCGCACCACCGGATACACACCATTTTCTATGGTGTACGGCGTAGAGGCAGTCTTGCCCTGCGACATAATTCATGACTCACCTAGAGTGAGCATGTACGAAGAAAGAGAAGCCGAGCTCGATCGGCAGGACAACTTGGATGCCTTGGAGGAGGAGCGTGACGTGGAAAAAGCCCGTTCCGCATTTTATCAACAGCAGGCCCGAAGATATCAAAGCAGAGAAGTACGGGCCAAAAATTACAACGTTGGCGAACTAGTTCTATGCCTGCCGGATAAGAAAAAGGACAAACTCAAGCCCAAGTGGGAAGGTCCATTCATAATCGACCAAGTCCTGACTGGTGGGGCGTACCATCTGCGAGATGCATCGGATAACCGACTCGAGCCGAACCCGTGGAACGCCACCCGTCTCCGAAGATTCTATGCCTAGCGCCGGACTCTGTGTTCGTCTCCTTCCTCTGTCCATTTTTTGAATTTTTCTGTCTTACATTTCTCTCCTTCCCCTCTTTTCTTTTATAGCCCTTAAAGGCTCATCTAGTGACGCGCCACTCGCGCTCATCAAACCTGGGGGCTTCTTTAACAGAAGCTTATTTATACGGGCTTCACGCCCAACACATGCATCAAACTTCCGCATGTACCTTTTTCTTCACCATTATATGCATCGATATGACTTAAGTTTTGGCCAAGCTGGGTTGCCTGGCTCTTGTGCTTACCCCTATGTTCCTGATTGTTTGGCTAGGCGGTAAAGGGAGCACCTCTGCGATTGTTACTGCCGGGTCAGCCGGATGTGTACCTCATATTGGGTGAAGCCGAAAGCTAGCGTTCTTAAGGGAATATTCTGTCGGTGAAATAAAAGATGATCTTTTTACTCACTTTATGCGCCCCAGATGCTTTTTTCTGCGTCTTTTCACGCAGTCCGGACATGCACTTTAGGGCATGCCTCCCAACGAAAGGAACCCCTAACGGAACTATTCTCTTTGGAAGATGTTTCTTACTAACCATGTAATATAACATAACTAGTTGGGCACTTGTCTGATAAAGCACTAATGACCCCTACGCCTGGTCTCCACGCATACCCCGGTTCTTATATAACTGCTATTGTATTCGGACACACTCCGGACCGTCAGGTCCCGAGGTTGAAGCGAAAAGGTCGGCAACGACAAACGATCTACAATCCGGCTAGAAGGCATTACACATGTCAATTCAAAATTACATAGTCATTCTGACTGATTGTATTCCTCTTCTATACCATCTAACAGGCTGTCTAATTTACAATCCTGCTGGGAATACTTCGCGGCCAACTCTACTTGGCCGTATACTAAGCTTACAGGGATCTCCTTCCCGTCAGGCCCCACTGGTCCGACCTCGGCCATGTGGTTTGGGTCAGACTTCGTAAAACGGGTCTTCACCATGGCCCAGGCCTCCCTAGCGCCTTGTCGGTAGGCCGATATCTTCCACAACCGGAAGCGCCGCCGAGCTTCCTTCAGCTTCTCCGCAAGCTCTCCAAGGCCCTCGGGCATGGAGTAGGCAGGCCATAAGGCTTGGGCAACGCCTTGCATCGCCTGCCGAATTCGCTCATGCAGTTGCAAGAGTTCGAGAAGAAGGTCACTCGTAGAACCGGGCATCTCCTCTGCAGGACGACCTGTGAGCATACCTATAGACGTTACTCTGTTAGTCGACTTCCTCGCCGAACTCTTTTTTCAAAGTTCGCTCAAGCACTTACTAAATATGCTGCGTCGAAGCCGCTGATTCTCCTCCGTGGAGTCCGACAGTTGGCCACGAACATCATTAAGTTCGACGTCCAGCTTGGTGTTGGCATCTTGAAGATCATTCTTCTCTCGCCTCACCTTTGTCAACATACTCTCACCGGCCTTTAGCCGGCATAAGAGTTGTTGCTTTTCCGGATCGAGTCCATCGCCATCTGCAATATGATTTGTCAGATTTGCACCCACACCGCACAATACTAATCTTTCGAAGTGTATCTTACCTGAGGGGGTCTCTTTGGGCTCCCCTGCTACAGCTAGTGCGGCCTCTAGTTGGGCCTTGCACTTTTCCAGCTCCTGGGACAGTACGGCATTCTTCTCTATAAGAACCTGCATATTAAATGATCCTTAAATCAGTTGCTCTAACTGTTTCAAGTCTCGGGGGCTACTGGTATATATATATATTTGACCAAAATTTTCTTACCCATATGTCTTTTACATACTGCTCTGTGGCTCTGGCTAAACCATTTTGAGCGGCACGTAGGTACGCATCTCCCGAGTTAAAGGCATCTAAAGCCTCTTGGGAGAAACAAGCGTCACGTAGAACTGTCCGGCGATGCCTGTGGTTCATGGCACTCTCCACTTCAGAATTTGTGGCAGACAGCCTGTCCGCATCCTCTGTCGGAGGAGCGTCCGATGCGCGCCTTGTGCTCGCCTCCGCTTCCTGGCCAGACGTTGGAGCCTGGCTGGTGGAGGTGCGATTGGCAACCTCTCCGGATGTAGTCCGGCGAGGTCTCTTTGTTCTGAAGATAGCATGAACGTTAATATGCCCTGACAGAATAACACCAGGGAAACAGAGGGTGCACTATACCTTTGCGCCGGCATCTCAGTCCGGACTACATTCCTTTTTGCCCCACGGGGCCCTGCGGCCCCTCATTGGCTAGCCGCCGCAGGTTCGGCCTCCCGCCTCGGAAATCTCCCCTGCAAAACACGGTTGTCGCCAGAAACACCGGAATATGTGAGAATGGAATCTCTCTCAAGGGAATGAGACTCCGGTTTCTGTCACCTGGGAGGCTGGGATTAACCCTGGGTAATCAGCCGTAATGGCTACCAAGGTATTGTCCTTGCTTAGCTGATGGAACACCTCATAGATAAGCTCCACAGATATGTCCGGATCCTCTTTGGAGTCCGGATCGAGGGACCGTTCTGGGTCCTCGGGCTGTGGAGGGCGGCTGTTTATATCCTTTACCTCCTGTCGCAGTTCCTGCATTGAAGTCGTTAGACTACATATCTAACCGCGGGAGTATAAAACAAACGGGCAAGCGCAATTGTTCACTTACCCAACTTGGAGGATCGTACATAGTAAATCCGACCCGCGGGTTGACGCGGAAGAATTCCTCCTTTTCTCCTTTTTACAAAGAGGATAAGATCTTTACTAGGGCGGCGGCTGAGGCTAGCCCCTTACGACCGTAACGGGTGGCGTCATCCTCCCCGTTGAAATCCCACATGGGGTGGCCTCTATATTGAAGCGGCTGCACCCCCCGCATAATGCATGCGGCCATGACTCCAATCATGGTTAGTCGGGAATGAGCCAACAGTCTTATCCGGCCCATCAGGTAAAGGACGTCTCTGTCGTTTTCTCTCTGAGAGCTCCGCAGACGCTAGCTCAAGCATTTCTTCAATGGAGCACTATTGAACTCAGGGAGACCGACCCAGATAGGGTCCGGTAGCAGGACGTCATCTATGTAAAACCATTCCGAAGGCCAGTCCTCGGACTCTTTCTTTGGGGTTCCAGATAGGTATCCGGTCCCGGCGATGCGCCATACTTCGGCTCCGCCCACTTGGTATATAGACCCCTCTTGAGAACGGGGCACCAGGCAGAATAACCTCTTCCACAGCGCGAAATGAGCCTCAACTCCTAAAAATAGCTCGCAAAGGGCGACGAAACCCGCAATATGTAATACGAAGGCGGGCGTGAGATTGTGCAGCTAGAGGCCGTAGAACTCCAGAAGCCCGCGGAGAAATGGATGAATTGGAAATCCCAGTCCCCTTATTAGATAGGGAACGAGGCACACCCGCTCTCCTTTAGAAGGATTGGGGGTGCTCTCTGCTTGTTTTCCGCCATTGTAGGTGGCGAGACCGGCTCGGACCGGGACCATGTATGCCTGAGGGAGAAATCCCTTGGCCTGAAGCGACACTAACTCGCTATGCGGGATGGTGCAACTCTCCCAGTCCCCGGGTTTGGGACTGGAGGGGCGAGGGGAGGAGCTGCGGCGGCTGGTCATGTTGGAATGGACCTTTACTGGAAGCGCTCTGATGATAACTCGCGGAGAGGAGAAGATGTGGTTTGGACCTAAATCCCCATCCCGTTAAATAGGCGGCTCGTTTATACGTCTAGGGGTGTGGATGTAAAAACGCCCCGGCTTTTCGCATTCGTTTGACACGTGGAAGACGGCCATTATTGGGCGTGGAAGCCGAGGAGCACTACATTACAAAAATCGGACATTATTCCTATAGGTACACAGGATTTGGAGAAGAACCCGCCTTGCAATGCCGAACAATCTGCGCGCCGGACTCGTCGTCATTGAAGCCTGGTTCGGGGGCTACTGAGGGAGTCCTGGATTAGGGGGTGTTCGAGTAGCCGGACTATACCTTCAGCCGGACTCCAGGACTATGAAGATACAAGATTGAAGACTTCGTCCCGTGTCCGGATGGGACTTTCCTTGGCGTGGAAGGCAAGCTTGGTGATGCGGATATTCAAGATCTCCTACCACTGTAACCGACTCTGTGTAACCCTAACCCTATCTGGTGTCTATATAAACCGGAGGGTTGTAGTCCGTAGGACAACAACTCCATATACAACAATCATACCATAGGCTAGCTTCTAGGGTTTAGCCTCCTTGATCTCGTGGTAGATCTACTCTTGTACTACCCATATCATCAATGTTAATCAAGCAGGAGTAGGGTATTACCTCCATCGAGAGGGCCCGAACCTGGGTAAAAACATCGTGTCCCTTGTCTCCTGTTACCATCCGGCCTTGACGCACAGTTCGGGACCCCCTACCCGAGATCCGCCGGTTTTGACACCGACAAGGGGTTACAAGAGTTGATCTACCTCGAGATCATAATGGCTAAACCCTAGATGTCTAGCCTATATGATTATGATTGACTCTACGGACTAAACCCTCTAGTTTATATAGACAATGGAGGGGCCTAGGGTCGTAGAGAGTCGGTTTATAGAGAAAGGAATCTTCATATCCGAACGCCAAGCTTGCCATCCACGTAAAGGAGAGTCCCATCCGGACACGGGGGAAGGCCTTCTATCTTGTATCTTCACGGCCCATCCGTCCGGCCCATGTCACATAGCCCGGACGCCCAGGGACCCCCTAATCCAGGACTCCCTCAGTAGCCCCTGAACCAGGCTTCAATGACAATGTGTCCGGTGCGCAGATTGTCTTCGACATTACAAGGCGGGTTCCTCCTCCGAATACTCCAAAGTAGGTGAACAAAAGAACTATATCCGGCTCTGTAAAATCAATAACAACCCTGAACCACAAGGGTGAAATACTTAAACAAAACAAGTCATGCCCACTGAAAGCTTTTTTGGCGAGACGTTATGTTCTGGCCTTATCATTATTTCGAACCATTTTGTGGCCTCCCGCTCCACACCTTGAGGCACGGCCTCTATTGAACATCTTGTCAAACACAGAGATCGTGTCCCCTTATTGCGGGATTCTCATCAATACGGAATTGGGTAATCCAACCGTGTCGTTTGCACAACCCCTTGGGAATAGGGGAGTTTTAAGGCCCGTGGGGGCGCTTGATATTCACTGCCCTTATAAGAGGATAAGGATCCATCTTTCTACCCCATGCCTTCTTCTTCCTCAGCCCATCCGCCCTCGAGCTCCAGCGCCCAAGATTCAATCTGTCCCATTCCCACCAAACACTCTAGCCATGTATGGATCTGGTGCGCAGGGCAAGCGGATGGCTTCCTCCGTCACGGAGGGGAACGTCAAAGAACTCCAGGAAGCGGGGTACTTGGCCGCGGAAATCGTCCACCGGCTCCCTGCCAAAAAGCAGATCATCCCTACTCCGGAGCCTAATGAGAGGGTAGTGTTTATCCCCACTTTCTCCGCGGACTAGGGTTTCCCCTTCACCCTTTCGTCCGCGGGCTCATGTTCTATTACGGGCTAGATTTTCACGATCTAGCCCCGAATTCCTTCCTCCACATTTTGGCATTCATCCTCGTGTGTGAGGCATTCCTCCGCATCCCCCCACTTCGACATGTGGTTCAAGGTCTTTAACGTGAAGCCGAAGGTGGTCGATGATCAACACGTGGAGTGTGGCGGTGCCATGGTGAGCAAGCTCCCTAAAGGAAATATGCCCTAGAGGCAATAATAAAGTTATTATTTATTTCCTTATATCATGATAGATGTTTATTATTCATGCTAGAATTGTATTAACCGGAAACATAATACATGTGTGAATACATAGACAAACAGATTGTCACTAGTATGCCTCTACTTGACTAGCCCGTTGATCAAAGATGGTTATGTTTCCTGACCATAGACATGAGTTGTCATTTGATTAATGGGGTCACATCATTAGGAGAATGATGTGATTGACATGATCCATTCCGTTAGCTTAGCACCCGATCGTTTAGTATGTTGCTATTGCTTTCTTCATGACTTATACATGTTCCTATGACTATGAGATTATGCAACTCCCATTTACCGGAGGAACACTTTGTGTGCTACCAAATGTCACAACGTAACTGGGTGATTATAAAGGTGCTCTATAGGTGTCTCCAAAGGTACTTGTTGGGTTGGCGTATTTCGAGATTAGGATTTGTCACTCCGATTGTCGGAGAGGTCTCTCTGGGCCCTCTCAGTAATGCACATCACTTAAAACCTTGCAAGCATTGCAACTAATGAGTTAGTTGCGGGATGATGTATTACAGAACGAGTAAAGAGACTTGCCGGTAACGAGATTGAACTAGGTATTGAGATACCGACGATCGAATCTCGGGCAAGTAACATACCGATGACAAAGGGAACAACGTATGTTGTTGTGCGGTTTGACTGATAAAGATCTTCGTAGAATATGTGGGAGCCAATATGAGCATCCAGGTTCCGCTATTGGTTATTGACCGGAGACGTGTCTCGGTCATGTCTACATAGTTCTCGAACCCATAGGGTCCGCACGCTTAACGTTGATGACGGTTATATTATGAGTTTATATGTTTTGATGTACCGAAGGTTGTTCGGAGTCCCGGATGTGATCAAGGACATGAAGAGGTGTCTCGAAATGGTCGAGACATGAAGATTGATATATTGGAAGCCTATGTTTGGATGTAGGAAGTGTTCCAGGTGAAATCGGGATTTTATCGGAGTACCGGGAGGTTACCGGAACCCCCCGGGGGCTTAATGGGCCTACATGGGCCTTAGTGGAAATAGAGGGAAGCAAGGGGAGTGTGGGGCGCGCCCCCCAAGGCCCAAACCGAATTGGTTTAGGGCAAGGGGGGTCGACCCCCTCTTTCCTTCTTCCCCTCTCTCTTTCCTTCTCCCGAATCCTATTCCAACTAGGAAAGGGGGGAGTCCTACTCCCGGTGGGAGTAGGACTCCTCCTGGTGCGCCCTCTCCCTGGCCGGTTGCACCCCCTTGCTCCTTTATATACGGGGCAGGGGGGCACCCCATAGACACAACAATTGATCAAGTTGATATTTTAGCCGTGTGCGGTGCCCCCCTCCACCATAGTCCACCTCGATAATACTGTAGCAGTGCTTAGGCGAAGCCCTGCGTCGGTAGAACATCAACATCGTCACCACGTCGTCATGCTGTCGAAACTCTCCCTCAACACTCGGCTGGATCGGAGTTCGAGGGACGTCATTGGGCTGAACGTGTGCTGAACTCGGAGGTGCTGTACGTTCGGTACTTGATCGGTCAGATCGTGAAGACGTATGACTACATCAACCGCGTTGTGCTAACGCTTCCGCTTTCGGTCTATGAGGGTACGTAGACAACACTCTCCCCTCTCATTGCTATGCATCTATCGGTGTTCTGGGAACGGGGGTCCCCAGACTTGCCTGCCTGCGGCCTGCGGCGTGGCTCAAAGGGGGCCCAGCATGGCCCATCTTCATCAACACAAGACTCAAGACCCTCACGAGGGGCCAAGCCTCGCGGGGCGGACGGCGTGGAGCTTCCTCAGGCGCGGCCTCGTCAGGCTGGCTCACGAGGAGGCAGAGAAATCAAGGCGGGGTACCTCGCGAGGTGCCCGTGACGCAAGCCATGCCGACTCAGGGCGCCAGGCGGGTGCCAGCCCGCGCAGCGTCCTCCTTTCCCCTTTGGTGCAAAGGAAGCAAGCGCAGCCGCGGAGTACCAAGGCATCAGGCAAAGGTTGCCATTTCGGTGCAACGAGACCAAGACCAGGAGGACTACGAGATGGAGGTCACCGTGGAGCCCAAGATGGCGTCATCACCAGAGCTTTGCGCAGGCGAAGACTGCTTTTGTCAGGATAACTGATACTTGCTGTCCCCCTTCAAATTAGCCTGCCATTGTTGGCTCCCTTCCCGCTCGATATTTGGGAAGAGGACTAGGGCCTCTATAAATAGCACTAGCCACCACAGTGTAGGGGGATCGATCAATCAACCGCGGGCGGCGAGTGAGAGTAAGGCAGTGAGTGAATTAGAGAGAGAGAGAGAAAGAGAGAGAGAGAGAGAGCAGGGTGACTGAACTCCTCCTAGCAGTTCATCGCCCCAGCCAAGAGCAGACCCTCGCGAGGTTGTTCTTCCTTGTATTGTTCATAATCATCAGCCCTAAGAGGCAATCCACCCACCACACACTGGAGTAGGGTATTACACCACAACGATGGCCCGAACCAGTATAAACCTTGTGTCTCTTGTGTAATTCTTTCAGTAGTCTAGATCCTTGCGAGACGGTGAGGTAGAAGACGTAATCTCCGCGCGCACCCCAGAGTTCGAACCTTAAGGGTCTGCCGGAACCCGAAATCCGACATTTGGCGCTAGGTAGGGGTGCGCCGAAATTCGTCTTCCACCGCTCCGTGCCCCGTCGCATCGTCATCACCATGCCCGGCGACCAGGAGGGCAACCCCGACCCGTGGGCTGCGTGGCCCGCCCGCGCAGAGCCGCTCGCCTCGGGCGACCCCGTGCCCCAGGTAGATCGCGGTCCGCAGGGCACCGTGGGCCGCGGGCGACGCGGACAGACTTCGACAACTCTTACACCCGGCAGGCACGGTCGGCAGCAAGGGCCTCCAATCACGCCGCGACCACGACGCCGTACACCCTCCGGGAGCAGGCGAACTCGAGGGCCGCGCTCACAGTGGCCCGAGAGCTGCTGCGGTCCAGACTGCTGGAGGGCGGCCACGACGTGCTGCTGGAGCGAGTGGCGGAGCTCCTGGGCTTTGTCGCCTCGGGGGCTCACCCCTTCTCCACCCAGCTCCCGTCTCAAGCCCAAGACGACCCGCGCGGGGGCTCCGCGCGCGCCCGCGGGCTCCAAGGCTACTCCGACGCCAGCGAAGCTGTTGGCAGTGGACCGGCGGCGGCACTGCCCCCGCCCCCGGCCCGCGGAGAAGAAGAACTCAATGCGACCCGCGGCACCAGTGGATGGCCGCACTGCCACACCCGCAGTGGGCGTGACAGGCAGGATCGCGTGGCATGCGGGGCACCACGGCGTGGCATTCGGGATGACGGCGCCGGAGGAATATGTGCCCCTCATGATAGACCAAGGACACCCTCACGAGAACGGACAAGGCTCGCTCCTCAGCCCAAGCTGGGGGGACGAGGCACTAGAAGATGAGCCTTTCCAGGAGCCCCGGAACGCTCCCACTGGCCACGCTGGAGGCAACGATTATCGGGCACCGCTAATTCTTCAGGAGCAGGTATACGCTAACCATGGATCGCAGGAGGTGCAGGTCACCGCAGCAAACAGCTGCCCCGCTCCGACAGTCTCCTACCCCTCGGGAGGAGGGCGCAGGGGGCTGCAGGAGAGGGGCCGGGATCCGACATCACCACCGCAGCGTTCGGAGCAAGGTGTTCTCAGGAGGTAGGCCCTCTGCTGGGGAGGTGCCTCAGGGCCTGCCCCTGGCGGAGGACCCGTGGTCGTCGGGGGAACCGCTAGCGACCGCTCTACCCCATCGGGCGGTGTCCTGGTTTCCGGTCGTTGCTGATGGCACTAGAGTGTGGCGCAAGGCGGGGCCCTCATCTGGCGATATGAAGCAAGGCTAGTACCTGTGAAGAAGGCCCGGTGCCTGTGAAGCTCGCCGCCCCGTGACACTCTCACGTAATAATGAGTGGGGCTGTACACGCCCCGGAGTCTCAGGGGTGCCGGCCTCAGGCCCTGGGGCTCCCTCCCACACCCAGTGGATAGCACTTAGCCCCGCGTTGGTGAGAAGACGTCCAAGACTAGATTAGGTGCCGGACGTGGCCTTTTGTCTGCTTTCATTGCCTTTCCCTTTGGCTGTATCTTTCCCCCGCTGGAATTAAGCTGGATTCGAATTTGAGATTTGCGTGTGTTCGGGGTAGGGGTGCTTATTCTCGCTCGAGTCGTTTCTCGCGTTCTGGTTACCGCTTCGCCACAGCTACCTCCCCTCGCGAGCCCCTCGCGAGTCGGGTCAAGCCTGGCTCGTGCGCAGCCCAAACTGCCGCTGTCGCTCCCTCTCGGGAGGATTTTCGAGTGCCTGCGGAGGTTGTCCTGTTAAGAAAAGGCCCAGAGCCCGTGAAGCAAGGCGAGTGCCTGTGAAGCTCTCGCGTTCAGGAAAAGGCCCAGAGCCTATGAAGCAAGGCGAGTGCCTGTGAAGCTCTCGCGTTCAGGGAAAGTCCCAGAGCCTGTGAAGCAAGGCGAGTGCCTGTGAAGCTCTCGCGTTCAGGAAAACGCCCAGAGCCTGTGAAGCAAGGCGAGTGCCTGTGAAGCTCACGCGTTCAGGAAAAGGCCCAGAGCCTGTGAAGAAGGCAAGTGCCTGTGGAACCGTCGCATTTGGGAAAAGGACCGGAGCCTGTGAAGAAGGCCAACGCTTGTGAAGCTCCCCGCCAGCGACACTCCCATATCCAACGGATTCAACTAAAGAACACCAAAGGCGTCACGCCCTCCCACAGGCTGCTTCGGGGCTTGCGCGAAACAAAGGTAAACCGGCCAGCCACCCGGCGCGGGCGATCATGCAATATGGAAACTACTAATACGATGAACACAGGTTCTACATGAGGGGCTTCCCCTCCCAAAATGCTCTCACAGCCATCAGGTCAAAAACCTAAGTTCTATTCATGCAGGGTAAAAAAGATAGGAGCGATACACACTCAGTCGGACCAATCCCCCAATGCGTCCTCGGAAGCACCTCCCGAGCCTTCGCTGGCGTCACCGAATTCGCCATCGTCGTCTGCGTCGCCGCCAGCGGCGTTAGGGCCGTTCACCGTGCCGCCCTCGTCAGCACCCACGATCACGTCGTCGTCGTCCGAAGCGAAGGCCCTGACAAGGGCGTCCACGTTGTCTTCCACCCAGTGCGCCAGGTTGCCTCGGACGGTCTGGGGAACTGGGGCGATGACAGCGTCAAAATCGAAGCGGGAATCCATGTTCAGGAGATGGCTGAAGACACGGGAGAAGGCGCGCCCGAGCAGGGCGTGGCTCCTCTCTTCCACCAACCTGTCAGCCCTGGCCGACCGCGCCTCCAGCTGCGTCACCACGGCAGTGAAGAACTGAAGGTTGCCAGCATAGTTGGCTGTGTGCGGCTCGCCAACGGCCGCCTCACAGATGTTGCCCAAGGCTGCGCTAGCTCTCTCCCGGAGCGTGGCGAGAATGGGGCCGTGCACGTGCTCCAGGACCTGCCGCTGACATATCTCGTCCGCGTTCTGGCGCACGACGCCCTCAGCCTCCTCCACCTGCTGCGGCTAACTCCCCTTGCGCTACCTCAAGGACGGCCCGGGAGGCGTCGGCCAGCCGCGTCGCCTCCTCCCACTTGGCCCTCAAGGCTGCGGTCCTTCCTTCAGCTTCGGCCCGGATCAACTCCAGCCTCCCCTCGAACTCGCGCTCGAGGTCTTGGCGCGCCATCGCCACCCGACGTCCGACCTCCTCCAGGACACGAGCTTCACGTGCGGCGACATCGTCCTTCGCCTGCGTCACCAAGCGCTCCCTCGTCTCCAGCCGCTCGTACTCGCGGGTGCGTTCGGCGGCCTCCAGTGTCAACGCCTCCTCACGCTTCAGAAGCTCAGCTGGGTCGCCGGAGGCCACCCGCATCGACGCAAGGGCCCACTCGCCCAGCTCCACTTGCTCGGGCCAGGAGCTCACGAGCCCGCTCCTCCGCCGCCTCTCGCCATCGGTCAGCTCCCGGGCCTCCTCGGCAGCCTGGGATCGGGCCACCCGAGAGGCCTCCAGCGACACCCTCGCCTCTTCATCGTCAAGATCACGCTGACGGCGCGCGAGGGTGATGGCGGCATCCAGCTCGCGCCTCCCTGCAGCCAGGCGCAGGCCCTCGGCCTCCAGGCGCGCGTCTTCGTCAGCAAGCTCCTCCCCAAGCAGGTTCACTGCGTCAGTCGCCCTTCGAAGGAACCCTTGGCGGCGAGCGCGGCGCTCTCGGGCGTGCTCGAGCACGTCTTCCACACCATCATCCACCCCAAGCAAGCGCCGGGGGCCACGAATCATTGTTCCTCCTCTGGGCAGGGGGCTGGGGGCTGGCACCCTCGCGACGGCCGGGCGCGCCGCACCAGAAGCCCAGCATGGAGCCAGCCCGTCTCCAGATGAAGGGCGCAGGGGGCTCTTCAACAAGTCGCAGTCCACGACCAGACGAGAAGCCCACGGCAGGCTGGCTATGCCCCGAGAGGGCCCACGAAGGAAAATCGAGGGGAATGAAGGGCCGCGGTGCACCTCGGGATGATCCACCCCTTCAATCGCCCTCACCACAAGGGCAGAGCTGCTCGGAGCACTTGTGGACGGTAGAGGGGACGAAGCCAGAGGAGGCGGCACCTCAGCTACTTCCTCAAGCTCGGCCGGAAGGGGCCTGCGGAGCAAGGATCAGTGAAGGCAACAAGAGGACCAGAAGCCAGGAAGGGGGAAGACTTACTCGTCAGTGATGAAGTACTTCCTGCGCTTCAGCACGCGACAAGGGAAGTCATCACCCAGGGCCTCCCTTTTCCTTCGGAGGGCCTCAAAGTCCAGGCAGAAGCGGCCCAAGAGAAGACCGCAAGGGTCAACCTGCGACGAAGACGGAGCATCGGAGCGATCTGCGTCAGGGGCGCCTGCTTGGTGCGTGCCGCCCATCACCTCGCCAGAAGATGCGGCTGGGGCCTCCGAGGCCTCAGCCCCAGGCGCTGGGAGCGGCTGCTTGCCGCCCTCAGCCTCAGCAGCACGGGTCTCAGGAGCTGTCCCCTCGAGAGCGTCGTCCGGCGCTGTCACCTCATCGGGAGCCCCCTCGGCCTCCGGCTCCTCCTGCCTCCCTGCTCCGCCACTTGAGGAAGAGTCGCCTTGGCCGATTGGGAGGGTAGTCACCACCACTGGATTCCCACGAGGTCCCTGGAGGCTGACGGGGCGCAGCCCCCACTCATCAAAGACGGGCATCTGCTTCACAAAGTCGACCCTGCTCTGGCAGAGATACAGCAAGGCCCCTCCCCGCCGGATGCTGCCGGGGTTGGGGTCCCTGGCCAAGGTCAAGAGCGCCGACTTCAGCACTTCAGGAGCCAGGTCCTCTTCCTGGAGCCTCATGCTATCCTCGCGCCCACGGAAGGCCCACATCCGGCGAGAGTGGCGTTGAAGGGGAGAAACGCGGCACAACAGAAACTCCTTCACCACCTTGGGCGCTGTCACGCCAAGCTTCCTCAGGAGTGCGAAGCGGCTCCAGAAGAAGACGAGCCGAGGGCTCTCGAGCGTCTCCTGGCCCCAACCCAAATTGGGGACAACATGCGAGGTCGGCTCCAATAGCAGGGGGCTGGGCACCCCTGCATCCACATACAGACACCGCTCGCGGAACCCAACCGCGGGCAGGGGGAGCTTGAAGTCAATCCCAGAGGCCGCAGTCTTAGGCTCGGCAGCGAAGCTCACGCACGCCCAGCATTGGGTAGGGTCGACAAGATGCAGTGAGAAGAAGTGGCGCAGCAAGGCAACCGAAGGAGGGATGCCCACCATGGCTTCGCAAACGAAGGCGAAGACCGAAAGGAGGGTGATGGACTCAGGACTCAGATGCATCACGAGGATCTGATAATGGGAGAGCACGGCATTGAAGAAATCAGAAAAGGGGGGAACCAAACCCGCCCACAGGGCGTCGGTAAAATATTGGACCTCGGTAGCTATCCTGTCGATGGAGAAGTGGGACGCGGGCCAGGCCGTCATCCTCCCGCACTCATTGAAGATGGTGGCTAGAGCCAAGCTGGCCTTGCCCAGGCACTCTTGATTGAGTATGGTCGACCGGCCGACGGCGGGGGCCGCCGATGGCGACACACAAGATGGAGGCATGGGTTTCTTCCCCCTCTCCTTCTTCGTCGGAGCCATGGCGATGGGAAGGAGGGGGAGGATTCGAGATTGGATTGAAGGCACGAGCTGGCGTTCGAAGGGAGGAAGAACAGGGGACGCCCAGGCAACAGAAAGGGGAGTGGTTGTGTACAACTACAAGTCCGCCTAGCAGGGCGCAGAATAAGGGGGTGTGGGGGAATTGTGCCGCCCACGTCCAATCAACCGCCACGCGGCACCCAAGGCCGCAGGCTATTAGGGCCCGCGGCGCTTCGCCCTTGCCCTTTCGCCTCTCAGCACGGCCCTGTCCGGGCGCGCCTTGGGCCCGGGGGCTACTGTCGGCGTTCTGGGAATGGGGGTCCCTAGACTTGCCTGCCTGCGGCCTACAGCGTGGCTCAAAGGGGGCCCAACACGGCCCATCTTCATCAACACAAGACTCAAGACCCTCGCGAGGGTCCAAGCCTCGCGGGGCGGACGGCGTGGAGCTTCCTCAGGCGCGGCCTCGTCAGGCTGGCTCACGAGGAGGCGGAGAAATCAAGGCGAGGTACCTCGCGAGGTGCCCGTGACGCAAGCCATGACGACTCAGGGCGCCAGGCGGGTGCCAACCCGCGCAGCGTCCTCCTTTCCCCTTTGGTGCAAAGGGAGCAAGCGCAGCCGCGGAGTACCGAGGCATCAGGCAAAGGTTGCCATTTCGGTGCAACGAGACCAAGACCAGGAGGACTACGAGACGGAGGTCACCGTGGAGCCCAAGACGGCGTCATCACCAGAGCTTTGCGCAGGCGAAGACTGCTTTTGTCAGGATAGTTGATACTTGCTGTCCCCCTTCAAATTAGCCCGCCATTGTTGGCTCCCTTCCCGCTCGATATTTGGGAAGAGGACCAGGGCCTCTATAAATAGGACTAGCCACCATAGTGTAGGGGGGATCGATCAATCAACCGCGGGCGGCGAGTGAGAGTAAGGCAGTGAGTGAATCAGAGAGAGAGAGAAAGAGAGAGAGAGAGAGAGAGCAGGGTGACTGAACTCCTCCTAGCAGTTCATCGCCCCAGCCAAGAGCAGACCCTCGCGAGGCTGTTCTTACTTGTATTGTTCATCATCATCAGCCCTAAGAGGCAATCCACCCACAACACACTGGCGTAGGGTATTACACCACAACGGTGGCCCGAACCAGTATAAACCTTGTGTCTCTTGTGCAGTTCTTTCAGTAGTCTAGATCCTTGCGATACGGTGAGGTAGAAGACATAATCTCCGCGCGCACCCCAGAGTTCGAACCTTAAGGGTCTGCCGGAACCCAAAATCCGACAGCATCACCATGATCTTGCGTGTCCGTAGGATTTTTTTTGGAATTACCACGTTTCCCAATAGTGGCATCCGAGCCTAGTTTTATGCGTAAATGTCATATGCACGAGTAGAACACAAGTGAGTTGTGGGCGATATAAGTCATACTGCTTAGCAGCATGTCATACTTTGGTTCGGCGGTATTGTTGGATGAAGCGGCCCAGACCGACATTACGCGTACGCTTACGCGAGACTGGTTCTACTGACGTGCTTTGCACACAGGTGGCTGGCGGGTGTCAGTTTCTCCAACTTTAGTTGAACCGATTTTGGCTACGCCCGGTCCTTACGAAGGTTAAAACAACACCAACTTGACAAACTATCATTGTGGTTTTGATGCGTAGGTAAGAATGGTTCTTGCTAAGCCCATAACAGCCACGTAAAACTTGCAACAACAAAGTAGAGGATGTTTAACTTGTTTTTGCAGGGCATGTTGTGATGTGATATGGTCAAAACATGATGCTAAATTTTATTGTATGAGATGATCATGTTTTGTAACCGAGTTATCGGTAACTGGCAGGAGCCATATGGTTGTCGCTTTATTGTATGCAATGCAATCGCCTGTAATGCTTTACTTTATCACTAAGCGGTTGCGATAGTTGTGGAAGCATAAGATTGGCGAGACGACAACGATGCTACGATGGAGATCAAGGTGTCGCGCCGGTGACGATGGTGATCATGACGGTGCTTCGGAGATGGAGATCACAAGCACAAGATAATGATGGCCATATCATATCACTTATATTGATTCCATGTGATGTTTATCTTTTATGCATCTTATCTTGCTTTGATTGACAGTAGCATTATAAGATGATCTCTCACTAAATTTCAAGATAAAAGAGTTCTCCCTGAGTATGCACCGTTGCCAAAGTTCGTCGTGCCCATACACCATGTGATGATCGGGTGTGATAAGCTCTACGTCCATCTACAACGGGTGCAAGCCAGTTTTGCACACGCAGAATACTCAGGTTAAACTTGACGAGCCTAGCATATGCAGATATGGACTCGGAACACTGAGACCGAAAGGTCGAGCGTGAATCATATAGTAGATATGATCAACATAGTGATGTTCACCATTGAAAACTACTCCATTTCACGTGATGATCGGTTATGGTTTAGTTGATTTGGATCACGTGATCACTTAGAGGATTAGAGGGATGTCTATCTAAGTGGGAGTTCTTAAGTAATATGATTAATTGAACTTAAATTTATCATGAACTTAGCACCTGATAGTATCTTGCTTGTCTATGTTTGATTGTAGATAGATGGCCCATGCTATTGTTCCGTTGAATTTTAATGCGTTCCTTGAGAAAGCAAAGTTGAAAGATGATGGTAGCAATTACACGGACTAGGTCCATAACTTGAGGATTATCCTCATTGCTGCTCAGAAGAATTACGTCCTCGAAGCACCGCTGAGTGCCATGACTGCTGCTGATGCAACTGCAGACGTTAAGAACGCCTGGCAGAGCAAAGCCGATGACTACTCGAAAGTTCAGTGTGCCATGCTTTACGGCTTAGAACCGGGACTTCAACGATATTTTGAACGTCATGGAGCATATGAGATGTTCCAGGAGTTGAAGTTAATATTTCAAGCAAATGCCCGGATTGAGAGATATGAAGTCTCCAATAAGTTCTACAGCTGAAAGATGGAGGAGAATAGTTCTGTCAGTGAACATATACTCAGAATGTCTGGGTACCATAATCACTTGACTCAGCTGGGAGTTAATCTTCCGGTTGATAGTGTCATTGACAGAGTTCTACAATCACTGCCACCAAGGTACAAGAGCTTCGTGATGAACTATAATATGCAAGGGATGGATAAGACAATTCCCGAGCTCTTCGCAATGCTAAAGGCTGCAGAGGTAGAAATCAAGAAGGAGCATCAAGTGTTGATGGTCAGTAAGACCACCAGTTTCAAGAAGGGCAAAGGGAAGAAGAAGGGGAACTTCAAGAAGAACAGCATGCAAGTTGCTGCTCAGGAGAAGAAATCCAAGTCTGGACCTAAGCTGAAACTGAGTGCTTCTACTACAAGCAGACTGGTCACTGGAAGCGGGACTGTCCCAAGTATTTGGCGGATAAGAAGGATGGCAAGGTGAACAAAGGTATATGTGACATACATGTTATTGATGTGTACCTTACTAGAGCTCGCAGTAGCACCTGGGTATTTTATACTGGTTCTGTTGCTAATATTTGCAACTCGAAACAGGGACTACAAATTAAGTGAACACTGGCAAAGGACGAGGTGATGATGCGCGTGGGAAATGGTTCCAAAGTCGATGTGATCGCGGTCGGCACGCTACCTCTACATCTACCTTCGGGATTAGTATTAGACCTAAATAATTGTTATTTGGTGCCAGTGTTGAGCATGAACATTATATTTGGATCTTGTTTGATGCGAGACGGTTATTCATTTAAATCAGAGAATAATGGTTGTTCTATTTATATGAGTAATTTCTTTTATGGTCATGCACCCTTGAAGAGTGGTCTATTTTTTATGAATCTCGATAGTAGTGATACACATATTCATAATGTTGAAGCCAAAAGATGCAGAGTTGATAATGATAGTGCAACTTATTTGTGGCACTGCCGTTTAGGTCATATCGGTGTAAAGCGCATGAAGAAACTCCATACTAATGGACTTTTGGAACCACTTGGTACTTGTGAACCGTGCCTCATGGGCAAGATGACTAAAACGCTGTTCTCCGGAAATATGGAGAGAGCACCAGATTTATTGGAAATCATACATACAGATGTATGTGGTCCGATGAATGTTGAGGCTTGTGGCGGATATCATTATTTTCTCACCTTCACAAATGATTTAAGCAGATATGGGTATATCTACTTAATGAAGCATAAGTCTGAAACATTTGAAAAGTTCAAAGAATTTCAGAGTGAAGTTGAAAATCATCGTAACAAGAAAATAAAGTTTCTACGATCTGATCGTGGAGGAGAATATTTGAGTTACGAGTTTGGTCTATATTTGAAACAATGCGGAATAGTTTCGCAAGTCACGCCACCTGGAACACCACAGCATAATGGTGTGTCCGAACGTCGTAATCGTACTTTACTAGATATGGTGCGATCTATGATGTCTCTTACAGATTTACCGCTATCATTTTGGGGATATGCTTTAGAGACGGCCGCATTCACGTTAAATAGGGCACCATCAAAATCCATTGAGACGACGCCTTATGAACTGTGGTTTGGCAAGAAACCAAAGTTGTCCTTTCTGAAAGTTTGGGGCTGCGATGCTTATGTGAAAAAGCTTCAACCTGATAAGCTCGAACCCAAATCAGAGAAATGTGTCTTCATAGGATACCCAAAGGAGACTGTTGGGTACACCTTCTATCACAGATCCGAAGGCAAGACTTTCATTGCTAAGAATGGATCCTTTCTAGAGGAGTTTCTCTCGAAAGAAGTTAGTGGGAGGAAAGTGGAACTTGATGAAGTAACTATACCTACTCCTCTATTGGAAAGTAGTTCATCACAGAAACCAGTTTCTGTGATGCCTACACCAATTGGTGAGGAAGTTAATGATGATGATCATGGAACTTCAGATCAAGTTACTACTGAACCTCGTAGATCAACCAGAGTAAGATCCGCACCAGAGTGGTACAGTAATCCTGTTCTGGAAGTCATGCTACTAGATCATGATGAACCTACGAACTATGAAGAAGCGACGGTGAGCCCAGATTCCGCAAAATGGCTTGAGGCCATGAAATCTGAGATGGGATCCATGTATGAGAACAAAGTATGGACTTTGGTTGACTTGCCCAATGATCGACAAGCAATTGAGAATAAATGGACCTTCAAGAAGAAGACTAGCGTTGACGGTAATGTTACTGTCTATAAAGCTCGACTTGTTGCAAAAGGCTTTTGACAAGTTCAAGGGATTGACTACGATGAGACCTTCTCACCCGTAGCGATGCTTAAGTCTGTCCGAATCATGTTAGCAATTGCCGCATTTTATGATTATGAAATTTGGCAAATGGATGTCAAAACTGCATTCTTGAATGGATTTCTGGAAGAAGAGTTGTATATGATGCAACCAGAAGGTTTTGACGATCCAAAGGGAGCTAACAAAGTGTGCAAGCTCCAGCGATCCATTTATGGACTGGTGCAAGCCTCTCGGACTTGGAATAAATGATTTGATAGTGTGATCAAAGCATTTGGTTTTATATAGACTTTTGGAGAAGCCTGTATTTACAAGAAAGTGAGTGGGAGCTCTGTAGCATTTCTGATATTATATGTGGATGAAATATTGCTGATTGGAAATGATATAGAATTTCTAGATAGCATAAAGGGATACTTGAATAAGAGTTTTTCAATGAAAGACCTCGGTGAAGCTGCTTACATATTGGGCATCAAGATTTATAGAGATAGATCAAGACGCTTAATTAAACTTTCACAAAGCACATACCTTGACAAAGTTTTGAAGAAGTTCAAAATGGATCAAGCAAAGAAAGGCTTCTTGCCTGTGTTACAAGGTGTGAAGTTGAGTAAGACTCAATGCCCGACAACTGCAGAAGATAGATAGAAAATGAAAGATGATCCCTATGCTTCAGCCATATGCTCTATCATGTATGCAATGCTGTGTACCAGACCTGATGTGTGCCTTGCTATAAGTCTAGCAGGGAGGTACCAAAGTAATCCAGAAGTGGATCACTGGACAGCGGTCAAGAACATCCTGAAATACCTGAAAAGGACTAAGGATATGTTTCTCGTTTATGGAGGTGACAAAGAGCTCATCGTAAATGGTTACGTTGATGCAAGCTTTGACACTGATCCGGACGATTCTAAATCGCAAACCGGATATGTGTTTACATTGAACGGTGGAGCTGTCAGTTGGTGCAGTTCTAAACAAAGCGTTGTGGCGGGATCTACATGTGAAGCGGAATACATAGCTGCTCCGGAAGCAGCAAATGAATGATTCTGGATGAAGGAGTTCGTATCCGATCTAGGTGTCATACCTAGTGCATCGGGTCCAATGAAAATCTTTTGTGACAATACTGGTGCAATTGCCTTGGCGAAGGAATCCAGATTTCACAAGAGAACCAAGCACATCAAAAGATGCTTCAATTCCATCCGGGATTTAGTCCAGGTGGGAGACATAGAAATTTGCAAGATACATACGGATCTGAATGTTGCAAACCCGTTGACTAGGCCTCTTCCACGAGCAAAACATGATCAGCACCAAGGCTCCATGGGTGTTAGAATCATTACTGTGTAATCTAGATTATTGACTCTAGTGCAAGTGGGAGACTGAAGGAAATATGCCCTAGAGGCAATAATAAAGTTATTATTTATTTCCTTATATAATGATAAATGTTTATTATTCATGCTAGAATTGTATTAACCGGAAACATAATACATGTGTGAATACATAGACAAACAGATTGTCACTAGTATGCCTCTACTTGACTAGCCCATTGATCAAAGATGGTTATGTTTCCTAACCAAAGACATGAGTTGTCATTTGATTAACAGGGTCACATCATTAGGAGAATGATGTGATTGACATGACCCATTCCGTTAGCTTAGCACCCGATCGTTTAGTATGTTGCTATTGCTTTCTTCATGACTTGTACATGTTCCTATGACTATGAGATTATGCAACTCCCATTTACCGGAGGAACACTTTGTGTGCTACGAAATGTCACAACGTAACTGGGTGATTATAAAGGTGCTCTACAGGTGTCTCCAAAGGTACTTGTTGGGCTGGCGTATTTCGAGATTAGGATTTTTCACTTCGATTGTCGGAGAGGTATCTCTGGGCCCTCTCGGTAATGCACATCACTTAAAGCCTTGCAAGCATTGCAACTAATGAGTTAGTAGCGGGATGATGTATAACGGAACGAGTAAAGAGACTTGTCGGTAATGAGATTGAACTAGGTATTGAGATACCGACGATCGAATCTCGGGCAAGTAACATACCGATGACAAAGGGAATAATGTATGTTGTTGTGCGGTTTGACCGATAAAGATCTTCGTAGAATATGTGGGAGCCAATATGAGCATCAAGGTTCCGCTATTGGTTATTGACCGGAGACGTGTCTCGGTCATGTCTACATAGTTCTCGAACCCGTAGGGTCCGCATGCTTAATGTTACGATGACGATTATATTATGAGTTTATATGTTTTGATGTACCAAAGGTTGTTCGGAGTCCCAGATGTGATCAAGGACATGACGAGGAGTCTCAAAATGGTCGAGACATGAAGATTGATATATTGGAAGCCTATGTTTGGATGTCAGAAGTGTTCCGGGTGAAATCGGGATTTTACCGGAGTACCGGGAGGTTACCGGAACCCCCCAGGGGCTTAATGGGCCTACATGAGCCTTAGTGGAAATAGAGGGAAGCAAGGGGAGTGTGGGGCGCGCCCCCAAGGCCCAAACCGAATTGGTTTAGGGCAAGGGGGGCCGGCCCCCTCTTTCCTTCTTCCCCTCTCTCTTTCCTTCTCCCGAATCCTATTCCAACTAGGAAAAGGGGGGAGTCCTACTCCCGGTGGGAGTAGGACTCCTCCTGGCGCGCCCTCTCCCTGGCCGGCCGCACCCCCCCACTTGCTCCTTTATATACGGGGGCAGGGGGCACCCCATACACACAACAATTGATCAAGTTGATCTTTTAGCCGTGTGCGGTGCCCCCCTCCACCATAGTCCACCTCGATAATACTGTAGCAGTGCTTAGGTGAAGCCCTGCGTTGGTAGAACATCAACATCGTCACCACATCGTTGTTCTGACGAAACTCTCCCTCAACACTCGGCTGGATTGGAGTTCGAGGGACGTCATCGGGCTGAACGTGTGCTGAACTCGGAGGTGCCGTATGTTCGGTACTTGATCGGTCGGATCGTGAAGACGTACGACTACACCAACCGCGTTGTGTTAACGCTTCCGCTTTCAGTCTACAAGGGTACGTAGACAACACTCTCCCCTCTCGTTGCTATGCATCACCATGATCTTGCGTGTGCGTTGGAATTTTTTTGAAATTACTACGTTTCCCAACACTCCCCAACGTCACCTGGCCCAAGGGGGCCTTTGTGGAGACCGTGAAGGGATGGCAACAGGAGTGGTTCTATATCACGGAACCTCGCAACGCCACATGGTACGCCACCCCTGAGTACAAATCCGGGCCTCCAATGCGGCTTACATCGTTGATCAAAAAGGGCCTAGACTGGGCGTCGTCCGATGAGGTGATGACACTGCAGAAGCGGGTCAAGAGTATGATAGAGAAGAATACCAGTCTTGCCGACATGATCCAGGTGATGCTTTTTCACCGGATTCTCCCCTGCCAGCGCCGGACTCGCCATATGTGGGAGTTCAATCCGGTCGGCCCTCGGACCCTGTTGTGATTCTTTGGCACGACACACGAAGAGATCTGGAAGCTGCTTTTCAAGGCCCAGAAGTCGTGGTCGGGATCGACCGAAGACCTCGGCCTCGACTGTGCTCATCCGGCTACTCTAGTAAGTTTTCAGATTTCCAAACATAAACTCAACTTGTAGATCCAAGGAGTACGCTAAGCCTTCCCCTCCTTTTTCATGGCTAGATGAAGAAGGCGGAGCGGATCCAATGTCCGGCTCCACTGCCCGAAGACCCAACTATTTCTCTACTAATGAAGATGCTGGTTCCGGCGCCGTACCAGGCGCTAGAGAAGAAGGCCAAGAAGAAGGGCAAGGAGGCCAGAAGTGGCCTTCGCCGTAAAGGTACTTGAAACATTGCGTCCGATGGTACCAAAGCTCTCTCCTCCCACGAGGGAGATGAAGACGAAGAGGAGGAGGAGGAGGAGAGAAATTCTCCCCTTAAGGGGAGGGAGAAGAAAAGGGCAGCGTCTGTGGACCTAGAGACAGAGGCGTCCAAGAAGGGGAAGATCTCCCTTTCGGACAATTTGGATTCGGACACCGAAGTCATCCCCGAGTGGCGCCTCAGGTCGAAGCCCCCAGCCGAATTGTAAGTATTCAAAGATACTATACATATATCTGGCCTTTTACAATTTGTAGGATAACACACCATTTGCGTATTTCAGTCCGGTCCATGATCTCCCCCAACAATCGTCGTCTTCAGGGAACTCGTTGGCGCCGGAGATGATGGAGAGCGAAACGCCTTCACGAGCCTCTCTGCCACATGCCGCGGATGACAACGAGGTGTTGTCCCAAAGGACCTCTCCAGGCCGCTGAAACGGCGTCAGAGGGTAATGCATCGGCTACCGAAAACATGGGGGCACAACCCCCATGGAAACTGACAACGGGGGCCTGGATCTGTCCGGCCCCTAGCCGAATACAACTCCGGAGACCCACGTGGTTCCGGAGTCGAGCGAGCAGCCCCCTTTAAGGGAGGGGGAGTGCCGACTCCACCGGCGACCTCTATCAATCCGGAGGTGCCAGATATGTTGAGGGAAGCACTTCAATGCACTTCCATCGTGGAAGAGCACCGTACCTTGATGGGTACGGTAGTTGAGAAGGTTCAGTCTGCCAAAATAGGACTAAATGAAGCTTTCACTAGACTGTTAATAGGCTTTGAGGTATGTGATATAATATGCTTAGCCACTTTTCGCGTTGGAAGAATATGCATGTATATAGATAGTAGCCCCTAAGACTCTGTTCGGCTCTTTGGAAAAAGAAGTCGGACAGAGGATCAAATATTCACCGAAAATAACGCGTTTATCTATTTTGGTAAACAGGCTTCGCTCTTGGCGGCTTCAGCCAGGGACGCTGAAGTTTCCAAACTCCAGCGGAAACTGAAGTTGGCTGACGATGAGATCGACCGTATTAACAAGTGGTTCGATGAGGCCCAAGGTGTGTTATTAAAAGACCCCTTACAAGCCTAAATTATAATGCAAACTAAGAGTTTAAGCTCATGTGTTGCTATGTATATGATTGTAGGCAACGGAACCGAGCTCAAGGCCCTCAAGAGTGCCCTTGTCAAAGCCAAGGAGGAGGCGAGGGCAAGCAAAGCGGCTGTTGATGTAGAGGCTGAAAAGATCGCCCACCGCCAATATGAGGCGAGGGTGCCCGAAGTGGAGCAAGCGCTCCAGGATGCCACCGACAAGTCTGAGTCCTTGGAGGAGAGTAACAAGGCCCAAGCGGCCGAACTCACCAAGGCTCTTCAAGAAGTGAAGGAGGTGCGGTCCGAGTCCCGGGCGGCTCGCAAGGAGATCAAGCAAGCTGAACAGATAGCGGCCGGTAAGCCTTTTCTTTTACAGAGTATATTCGGCGGTCGAAGATATGCTTTGCTAAATTGACTATGGAGTGCTCCAGATGCCTTTGCGGATCTCCCAAGGAGTGATGTCGACGTCGCCTAGTATTTCCGAGCCCAAGAAGGGAACACGATGGAGAAGCTCTTCTGGTCTCAGTACTTGGCCCTGGAGTGGCTAGCCTTGCTAAACGACCAGATGATGCAGCTAGTGGAGCTACATAGGATGTCCGATTTGGCCATGAAGGACGTTATAGTCCGGCTATGGCCAACCGGACCCATTCTGGGCAGCTACTTCGGCCTGGTCAAGCGGCTTGGCGATGCCTTGCCCCGAGTAGAGGCAGTGAAGCGCTCGGCGCACATAGAAGGTGCGCGGATGGCCTTTGCCCGTGTCAAGATGCACTGGGCGAAGATGAAGGCCGCCGTCGTGGCGGTCAAGGGTCCGCCTGGAGGTAAGGACCACTGCAAGCCAGAGCGCTATTTCGAAGATGTCCTCAAGGGTGCTCGTTTGATTGAGGGTCAATGCTCGAAGGATGTTATGTTTGAGTAAATGTATCTGGGCTTCCCAGACAATGTATTATAAACCAATGCTGTGTAATATATTTATGTTGTTTATCTTGAAGTGTTGTTCCTCCTGTGCGGCCGTTTTTTTCCTAAGAGTTTGCCAGTCGTCAACTTCAGCCCCCACATAGATACTACGGGGGTGTTCGGGGTAGCACATAACCACACTTGACCCAACGTCTTGGTCCATGAAGGAGGTGTTAGTGCGGCGAACCAGGAAATTAGACTATGCGGTGTTATTACTCTCACTTAGCCATTGGAGTTTGACAATGGGAGTGTGAGATAGCCCCTGGTAGTGTGCGGCTATACGAACTTGGATGCCTTAAGCACGTGACTGGAAAGAGAAAGTCCTTCATGTAATACAGAAGAAATCAATAGAGATTTAGTAGGTCACCGAATTGCTGACCAGCTCTTGTCGCATCATGACAGTCAGTTTTTGGCTTTCTCTACTGAGGTGTTTGATCGGACGAACCAGAAACACAATCGCAGTAGTTCTCCCTTTACCACCTTAGCCGAACAAGCATAACATAAGGTGGTAATAACAGGAGCCGGGCAACCTAACTCTTGACCAAAGACATGATTCGGAGCCGATGCATATAGTGCCATATTTGGGACGCTGAAGCATACTATAAAAGTGTTTAGACTTATTTTGTTTGAAAAATATACGTGGCCGGATAAAGCCCCTGGCGATTTGAATCATGCCAAGGTATATATAACAATCTGACGTGAAGATGGAGTACAGATTAGGAAATAAGCCAATACCGAACAGAGTTGGGCGAAACTATTTCCATTATAGTCTGATTGATACGTCAAAATGTATTTTTATAGAGGATGCGATAAGCATCTAGGCTATTTTACATGCTGGGCACAAGGGAAAGCATTATACAGGTCCTGAAAAGGGGAAGATGATCTTGACGATCCTTTGGATATTCTGCCGCACGCCTGCGCTGCTTGTCGCCTTGGTGTGTGATCCTTTGAGGATAAACGATTGAGCATACATAAGGGGCTTGGAAGAAGGGCCCTTGGTACCGTCAAAAAGTGATGTGGGTTGTAAAGAACCTAAAAATGAAAATAAGAAGAATAAAAGGAAGAATATGAGGGTCCAGGTAGGATCGAGCCGTATTGTGGACTTTAATATGCCTCCGTCCTTGCCCATGGTATCTTTAGTGCGTAGTTATGCACTACCGGTACATATGCCGCAATCCAGTTGGGGCTGTGACGGAGGCTAAATTGCTAATATAGCTCTTGACGAGCCGGAATGTCATTTGGCAGGGTAGACCGGACTCGTTTGATAGTGTTCGGTGGCTTGACTACCGATGTAGTATTCGGCTTGATAAGGCTACCCTGTATTTCAGCTGCGAGGGCCGCAGTGTGCTCCTTAGTACGGAGGGAGTGCTCCCTGTTTCCATTGATTGTTATAACACCGCATGGTCCAGGCATCTTGAGCTTTAGATAAGCATAGTGCGGGATCGCATTGAAGCGGGCAAACACGGTTCGTCTGAGCAGTGCATAATAGCCACTGCGGAAAGGGACGATGTCGAACATCAAGTCTTCGCTTCGGAAATTATCCGGTGAGCCGAAGACTACCTCCAGCATTATGGACCCTGTGCAATAGGCCTCTACGCCAGGTATGACTCCTTTGAAGGTGGTTTTAGTGGGCTTGATTCTTGATGGATCAATACCCATTTTACGGACAGTGTCCTGATAAAGCAGGTTAAGACTGCTGCCGCCGTCCATAAGGACTCGTGTGAGGTGGAATCCGTCGATAATTGGATCGAGGACCAATGCGGCTGAACCTCCATGACAGATACTGGTCGGATGGTCTCTACGATCGAAAGTGATCGGGCAGGCTGACCATGGGTAAAATTTTGGGGCGACTGGCTCTATGGCATAGACGTCCCTTAATGCGCGCTTGCGCTCCACTTAGGGATATGAGTAACTTAGATCATATTCACCGTTTAGACCTCAGGGGAAAATTTCTTCTATCCCCCTGTGTTCGGCGGGTGAGGCTCTTCATTGTCGTCCTCGCTGGGCGGCCCTTTCCCCTTATGTTCGGTCTTTAGCTTACCGGCCTGCTTAAAGACCCAACAATTTCTGTTGGTATGATTGGCAGGCTTGTCAGGGGTGCGATGAATCTAGCAAGGCCTATCGAGTATTTTGTCCAAACTGGATGGACCATCTTTGTTTCCTTTGAATGGATTCTTTCGCGACCGGGTTTAGAGCCACTGACTCTAGCGTTGACTGTCATGTCTTTGGTATCTTTGTTGTTGCTTCGACGCTTGTGTTTGTTGCGTCGTGGCTTGTCGTTGCCGTCTCTAGCTTTGGAGGTGCCAGGGTCATTGGTATTGTTGCTTCTACGAGCGAGCCAGCTGTCTTCTCCCACACAAAAGTGGGTCATGAGTGCGGTAAGGGCTGGCATGGACTTCGGTTTTTCTTGGCCGAGGTGTCGGGCGAGGCACTCGTCCCGGACGCTATGTTTAAAGGCCACGAGGGCTTCCGCATCTAGGCAGTCCACAATTTGGTTCTTTTTAATTAAGAACCTGGTCCATAGCTTCCGGGCTAATTCTCCGGGTTGCTGGACTATGTGACTGAGGTCATCGACGTCTGGAGGCCGAACATAGGTACCTTGGAAGTTATCGCTAAAAGCATCTTCCAAGTCTTCCCAGCTACCAATAGAGTTTTCTAGGAGGCTATTTAACAAGTGCCGAGCTGGTCCCTTAATTTTAACGGGAGGTACTTGATGGCGTGGAGATCATCGACGCGGGCCATGTGGATATGGAGAAGAAAATCTTCGATCCATACTACGGGATCTGTCATTCCATCGTATGATTCAATGTTCACGGGTTTAAACCCTTCTGGGAACTGGTGCTCCATTACCTCATCAGTGAAGCATAGGGGGTGTGCGGCGCCTCTGTATCAGGCAATGTCACGACGCAGTTCGGATGAAGTCCGTATGCGGTTTCCGGCCTGAGTGAGGTGGTGCCTGCCGCGCCAGTCCTGATGGCCATCTTCGCGCGTCGAAGCTCGCCCCCTGGATCCATAGATCAATCTGGTTTGGCCTGCTCTATTGTCCAGGTCCTGCCGTATGTCATAGGTGTATCTTGGAGCCGCTGTCTCTCTGCCTTTACAGCGAGGTGGTGCAGGTTGGTGTTCGGCGTAGGTGGCCGCTTTATCTCGTCCACGTGGCGGCCATTATGGTTCATCAGCACGATCATATCTTGACGGTATGGGCTCGATGGCCTCGTCGTCGAATTGTGGAAGTAGTCGACGCTTCGGATAACTCTTAGTTGGGCGTTGAAGGCCATACTCTTCGGCAGCCAGGACTTGGGTCCATCTGTCATTGAGTGTATCCTGCTCGGCTTGGAGCTGTTGCTGCTTCTTTTTTAGGCTTCTCGCAGTGGTGATTAGCTGGCGCTTAAAGCGCTCCTGCTTGAGTGGTTCCTCTGGTATGATGAAGTCTTCGTCGCCGAGGCTCACATCATCCTCGGAGATTGGTAGATAGTTACTGTCCTACAATACCTCGTTCCCGACTGGATTGTCAGGGTTAACTTGCCCATCCTCCCAATCATCATGTTCGGATGTTGGCTCAACAGGGGCTTCGGGGTCTTCGGCGTTCTCTGGAGTGTTATTATCTTCGGTGTCGGTATTGCTGTCTTTTTCGCGACGCGATTTTGAGCAGCGCCGCTGACGCCGATGCTTTGGAGGTGCTTCAGCAGGCTTGTCCTCAACCGGATCCTTCTTGCCATCGTCGTCATCCTCTTTGGGTGTGTCCACCATGTATACATCGTATGTGAAGGTGGCCGTCCAACGTCCGGTAATCGGCGGGTCTTGGCCTTGCTCGTCTTCGGCATCATCGTCCATGTCATCGATGTCTTCGGTGGCGTAATCCAGCATGTCGGTTAAGTCTTTGACAATGGCTATGAAGTGGGTGGTGGGTGGGACGTAAAATTCCCCGCTCTCAGCCCCTAGTCCGAGCTGGGCATAGTTCGGAAGTGATTCCTTTGTAATAGCGAGGGATCGCATTAAGTCCAGGGCCTCTTTTAAGAGCGAGGTTTGGACGTGGAAGCGAGAGTCCGTGGGGCTGGCCGGGGTGAAAGCCTCCTGGCTCTGCCTACTTGGCATGGACTTCGAGAGTTCAGATCTGGAGTCTAGGGGCAAGTCCGGCCTTTCAATGATAGGGGGAACCTGGACTGATTCCAAGTTCGCCGTGGACACGACCGCCTCCGGGTCCTCGATAATGCGGTTTGCAATGGAGAGTCCGGTGGGCTTCACACTCTCATCTTCGGACCTGATGGTTTGCTCCAGATCTAAGGCCAGAGCGATGGTCGAGGTCGCGAACCCTTCAAAGATCAAGTCTCCTCGGATATCAGTGACATAGTTTAGGTTCCCGGAACTGATCTGGCGACCTGGGGCGTAGCTGTCGATCTGTTCAAGGTGGCCAATCGAGTTGGCAGGCAGTGGGAAGCCGCCGAATACAAAAATTTGGCCGGGGATGAAAGTCTCCCTCGAAACAACATCATTGTAGATGATCGATCAAGCCATCGAACCTTCTGTCGACGACACAGTGGAACTCTCAATGAAAGCACCAATGTTGGTGTCAAAACCGGCCGATCTCGGGTAGGGGGTCCCGAACTGTGTGTCCGAGGATCGAACAGGAGACAAGGGACACGATGTTTACCCAGGTTCGAGCCCTCTTAATGGAGGTAATACCCTACTTCCTGCTTGATTGACTTTTATGAGTATATGGGTTACAAGAGTTGATCTACCTCGAGATCATAATGACTAAACCCCAGATGTCTAGCCTATATGATTATGATTGCCTCTATGGACTAAACCCTCCGGTTTATATAGACACCAGAGGGGCCTAGGGTCGTACATAGTCGGTTTACAGAGAAAGGAATCTTCACATCCGAACGCCAAGCTTGCCATCCACGCAAAGGAGAGTCCCATCCAGACACGGGGGAAGGTGTTCTATATTGTATCTTCACGGCCCATCAGTCCGCCGATGTCACATAGCCCGGACGCACGGGGACCCCCTAATCCAGGACTCCCTCAGTCGACATTGTGATCCGGCAATTTTGGGTAATTTCTCCTTTACAAAATTAAAAATCAATAGTACCTAGTGCTTGTACTAATCAGTGTTGTGTTGTTTGATTGCAGGCCTTCTACAGGTGTCTTGAGGAACACGAGGTGGACGCGGCTATGGTTCACGAAGCCGAGTGCAAGCGCCTACTTTAGAACTTACGACACTTGGCTCGGGTGCAGGCTGTTCGAGACTACTACGCCTCGACTAACATTAAGAGGTCCAAGAAGAAGTGCCGCGCTAAGTTTCTGAGTAAGGAGAAGTACATGAAGGTAATTACCTATTCTGAAGGCCTTGCACTTAGTTTCCTTGATTTGATTCGTTGGCGTAGCGCTGAAATTTCTCTTTTCTAACTTAGGTGCCCCCAAGATGGTGTGCGGATAGGATGGACTGTTGGGAGGTGTTGGTGGATGAGTGGTGCTCTCCCCAATGGCTAGCCGTTCACAACAAGGCCAGGGATAAGCGTGCACAAATGCAAGGTGTGCCACACCATCAAGGTAGCTCCAACTCGTTTGAGTACGGGGATCACTGGGTATGTCATTCACTTCATGATATTCATGCAATTTCATTCTTCATGCTAGCTTGAGCCTTTAACTAATATTTTGTTCCTCTCTTTTAGGCGCAACACAACAAGAAGGATGTGCCACCGCTGTTCGAACTCTATGCCATGGACCATACTGCCCCGTACAATAAGGCCAAGGCATTCTCCAAGGATGACCTCGATCATCCAGAGAGCTTCACCAACATCTCCTCCCACAACTAGCTCGTGAGGTACAGAGACGTTAGGAAGACGAGGAAAGGGGAGGACTTCAAGCCGAGCCAGAGTCCTTTTGATCTAGAGATCGTGATGCTATCTGGTGGCGGGAGGTACCATGGCTCGGTAGCCATTGGGGATGGACTGATACATTGTCCTAGAACTCTCCCGGAGATCAAGAAGCGCCATACGTGCTCCGATCCTGAGATAATGCCTCGTCCACAACCAATGGAGCTCGCCATCGAGGCTAGGGCCCACGAGCTTCTGGCGGAGGAAAACAGGCAGGCGGCGGAGAGGGAGAGGGACCTGTAGGAGAGGACGGCTAGTCTCTTGGAGGTGGAGAGGAACCGGAACGACGCATCTCAACGGTCCCTATGCGAGCTCCTCGTGGTAAGTTTCTCCTGCATATTAGCCAAATCATGCACGTAATGTTCATTTCATTACTAACTAATATGTCTGACTCATGAAAACAAAATGTGCAGACCGTGTGCCAGAACAACGGTCAGACCCCTCCGCCAATGCCCTAGATTGTTATAGCACCCACGACGAGTTTCATTTGAATGGTCATTATTTACTAGTATCCACATTTCCGTTGCATCATGCTAACAAGACATTGCAAATGATCTTTGGTGCAGCATGCCTCCCGACAAGCATCGACCGATCCTTCTCCATCTGGCACTGGCGCAACCCCGACCGGTTCTTCTCTGCCTAGCACTGGCGCAAACCCGACCGGTCCTTCACCTCCGCGATGATGGTAAGTTTCCCCAAGTGTTTTGCTTAACAAATGCATACTTAGCTTAAGAAATGACCTACTTAGCTCCAAAATGACCTATACTTAGCTTATTTTCCTTGAAAATGACATAATAACCTTACTTAGCTCCAAACTGGCATATTTTACCTAGGATAGCTATAAAATGACCTATACTTAGCATTTTTTCCTCCAAAATGACTTGATATGCTTATTTAGCTAAACAAATGGGATTACTACCCAGGATAACTCAATAATGATCTATACTTAGCTTAGCTAGTTCATTTATGACATAATTAGCTCACTCAGGTAAAAAATGGCATAATGACCTTGGTTTAGCTCCAAAATGACCTATACTTAGCTTATTTTCCTCGAAAATGACATAATAACCTTATCTAGCTCCAAACTGACATACTTTACCTAGGATAACTATAAAATGGCCTATACTTAGCATTTTTTCCTCCTAAATGATTTAATATGCTTAGTTAGCTAAAAATTGGCATAACTACATATGATAGCTCAATAATGATCTATACTTAGCTTACCTAGTTCATTTATGACATAATTAGCTTACTTAGATAAAAAATGGCATAATAACCTTGGTTTAGCTCCAAACTGTCATATAATTAGTTTATTTTCCTCCAAATTGACAAAATAACCTTACCCAGCTCCAAAATGACCGATTTTAACTAGAATAGCTCTAAAATGACCTACACTTACCATTTTGTCCTAAAAATGAATAAATATGCTTAGTTAGATGAAAAATGGCATAAGTACCTAGGTTAGCTAAAAAATGACCTATACTTAGCTTCTTTAGTTCATTTATGACATACTTAGCATACTTAGGTAAAAATGGCATGATAACCTTGGTTTAGCTCCAAAATGACATAGACTTAACTTATTTTCCTCCGAAATGACAAAATAACCTTACCTACCTCCAAAATGACCGATTTTAACTAGGATAGCTCTAAAATGACCTACACTTGCCATTTTGTCCTCCAGAATGAATAAATATGCTTAGTTAGCTAAGAAATGGCATGACTACCTAGGTTAGCTCAAAAATGACCTATACTTATCTTCTTTAGTTCATTTATGACATACTTAGCATGCTTAGGTCAAAAATGGCATGATAATCTTGGTTACCTCCAAAATGACATAGACTTAGCTTATTTTCCTTGAAAATGACATAATAACCTCACTAAGCTCCAAAATGACCTATTTACCTAGCTTAGCTCTACAATGATTGATACATCATGAAGCTACATCGGTATTTACCCAAAGAGGAAGGGATGATGCAGCACAACGGCGGTAGGTATTTCCCTCACTGATGAGACCAAGGTTATCGAACCAGTAGGAGAACCAAGCAACAACACGTAAACGGCGCCTACACACAAATAACAACTACTCGCAAACCGGCGTATTAAAGGGGTTGTCAATCCCTTTGGGGTAACGGTGCCAGAAATTGGCAAAACAGACGTGAATAAATTGTAGTAGATTGATAGATCGAATGCAAAATAAAATAAATAAGAATAAATTGCAGCAAGGTATTTTTTGTATTTTTGGTTTAATAGATCTGAAAATAAAAGGCAAATAAAATAGATCGCAAAGGCAAATAATATGAGAAAGAGACCCGGGGGGCGCAGGTTTCACTAGTGGCTTCTCTCGAGAAAAATAGCAAATGGTGGGTAAACAAATTACTGTTGGGCAATTGATAGAACTTCAAATAATCATGACGATATCCAGGCAATGATCATTATATAGGCATCACGTCCAAGATTGGTAGACCGACTCCTACCTGCATCTACTACTATTACTCCACACATCGACCGCTATCCAGCACGCATCTAGTGTATTAAGTTCATGGAGAAACGGAGTAATGCAATAAGAACGATGACATGATGTAGACAAGATCTATCTATGTAGAGATAGACCCCATCGTTTTATCCTTAGTAGCAACGATACATACGTGTCGGTTCCCCTTCTGTCACTGGGATCAAGCACCGTAAGATCGAACCCACTACAAAGCACCACTTCCCATTGCAAGATAAATAGATCAAGTTGGCCAAACAAAACCCAAATATCAGAGAAGAAATACGAGGCTATAAGCAATCATGCATATAAGAGATAAAAAAAGATTCAAATAACTTTCATGGATAAAAGGATAGATCTGATCATAAACTCAAAGTTCATACGATCCCAACAAACACACCACAAAAAGATTTACATCATATGGATCTCAAAGAGACCATTGTATTGAGAATCAAACGAGAGAGAGGAAGCCATCTAGCTACTAACTACGGACCCGAAGGTCTACAAAGAACTACTCACGCATCATCGGAGAGGTACCAATGGAAGTGGTGACCCCTCTGGGATGGTGTCTAGATTGGATCTGGTGGTTCTGGACTCTGCGGCGGCTGGAATTGATTTTCGTCGACTCCCCTAGAGTTTCTGGAATATTGGGGTATTTATAGAGCAAAGAGGCAGTCCGGGGGGCAGCCGAGGTGGGCACAACCCACTAGGGCGCACCTGGGCCTCCTGGTGCACCCTGGTAGGTTGTGCTCCCCTCGGAGCACCCCTAGGTGCTTCTTCGGCCCATTGCTTGTCTTCTAGTCCAAAAAAAATCTCCAAAAAGTTTCACTGTGTTTGGACTCCATTCGGTATTGATTTCCTGCGATGTAAAAACATGCAGCAAACAACAACTGGCACCTGGCACTATGTCAATAGGTTAGTACCAAAAAATGATATAAAATGACTATAAAATGATTATAAAACATCTCAGATTGATAATATAACAGCATGGAAGAATAAAAAATTATAGATATGTTGGAGACGTATCAGAATCCCCAAGCTTAATTCCTGCTCGTCCTCAAGTAGGTAAATGATAAAGGCAGAATTTTTGATGTGGAATGCTGCCTAACATGTCATATCATATTATTTTCTTTATAGCATGGACATTTGGACTTTTATATTACTCAAGCATATCCACAAGCAACCATGTCTTTAAAAATATCAACGCTAAAATAAGTTATCCCTAGCTCATCATGCTCAGTCACTGATCCATTCATGAAACACACTCGCATATTAACTACACCCAATGCTCAAGTACGATCATAGTGCCTCCTAGTTGGTGCTTTATAAGAGAAGATGGAGACTCAAATTCAAATTAAAATTTGCATAAAGTAAAAGAAAGGCCCTTCGTGGAGGGAAGTAACGATTTGTAGAGGTGCCAGAGCTCAAAGCGAAAAACTTAGAGGTAAAAACATTTTGGGAGGCGTGCCTTCCCACGAACGAAAATGGCTTAGATTTCCCAACGCTTTCCATGCTAGATATATCATAGGCGGTTTCCAAACATAAATTAAAGTTTATTCCTTTTTCCACCATACTTTCACTTTCCATGGCTAACCGTATCCACGGGTGCCTTTGATGTCTACTACGCAACCTTCTTCTTATAGACATTGTTGGGCATCCAAGTGCAGTGGTTTGTAGGACAGTAGCAAATTTCCCTCAAGTGGATGACCTAAGGTTTATCAATCTGTGGGAGGCGTAGGATGAAGATGGTCTCTCTCAAAAAACCCTGCAACCAAATAGCAAAGAGTCTCTTGTGTCCCCAACACACCCAATACAATGGTAAATTGTATAGGTGCACAAGTTCGCCGAAGAGGTGGTGATACAAGTGCAATATGGATGGTAGATATAGGTTTTTGTAATCTGAAAATATAAAAACAACAAGGTAACTAATGATAAAAGTGAGCGAAAATGGTATTGCAATGCGTTGAAACAAGCCTAGGGTTCATACTTTCACTAGTGCAAGTTCTCTCAACAATAGTAACATAATTGGATCATATAACTATCCCTCAACATGCAACAAAGAGTCACCTCAAAGTCACTAGTAGCAGAGAACAAACGAAGAGATTATTGTAGGGTACGAAACCACCTCAAAGTTATTCTTTCTGACCGATCTATTCAAGAGTCCATAGTAAAATAACACGAAGCTATTCTCTCTGTTAAATCTATCCTAGTGTTCGTACTAGAATAACAACTTAAGAAACAAATCAACCAAAACCCTAATGTCACCTAGATACTCCAATGTCACCTCAAGTATTCGGGGGAATGATTATACGATATGCATCACACAATCTCAGATTCATCTATTCAACCAACACAAAGAACTTCAAAGAGTGCCCCAAAGTTTCTACCGGAGAGTCAAGACGAAAACGTGAGCCAACCCCTATGCATAAGTTCATGAGGCCACAGAACTCGCAAGTTGATCACCAAAACATACATCAAGTGGATCACGTGAATATCCCATTGTCACCTTAGATAAGCACATGCAAGACATAAATACTCAATCCAATAAGATAACTTCAAAGGGAAAACTCAATCCATTACAAGAGAGTCGAGGGGGAGAAACATCATAAGATCCAACTATAATAGCAAAGCTCGCGATACATCAAGATCGTGCCAAATCAAGAACAGGAGAGAGAGAGAGAGAGAGAGAGAGAGAGATCAAACACATAGCTACTGGTACATACCCTCAGCCTCGAGGGTGAACTACTCCCTCCTAATCATGGAGAGCACCGGGATGATGAAGATGGCCACCGAAGAGGGAATCCCCCCCTCCGGTAGGGTACCGAAACGGGTCTAGATGGGTTTTCGGTAGCTACAGAGGCTTTCGGCGGCGGAACTAATGATCTAGGTTATTTTCTGGAGGTTCCTATATTTATAGGAATTTTTGGTATTGGGAACAAGTCAGGGGTCCCCGAGTCGTCCACGAGATAGGGCGGCATGCCCGGGGGGTAGAGCGCGCCCCGACCCTCGTGGACGGCTGATACGTCTCCGTCGTATCTACTTTTCCAAACACTTTTGCCCTTGTTTTGGACTCTAACTTGCATGATTTGAATGGAACTAACTCAGACTGACATTGTTTTCAGCTGAATTGCCATGGTGTTATTTTTGTGCAGAAATAAAAGTTATCGGAATGACCTGAAAATCAACGGAGAATTATTTTGGAATATATAAAAAAATACTGGAAGAAGAATCCACGTCAGGGGGGCCTCCACCTGTCCACGAGGGTGGGGGCGCGCCCCTGCCTCGTGGGCCCCCTGACACTCCATCGACCTCAACCTTGACTCCATATATTCACTTTCGGGGAGAAAAAAATCAGAGAGAAGGATTCATCGCGTTTTACAATATGGAGCCGCCGCCAAGCCCTAAACTTTCTCGGGAGGGCTGGTCTGGAGTCCGTTCGGAGCTCCGGAGAGGAGAATCCGTCGCCATCATCATCATCAACCTTCCCCCATCACCAATTTCATGATGCTCACCGCCCTGCGTGAGTAATTCCATCGTAGGCCCTCTGGACAGTGATGGGTTGGATGAGATTTATCATGTAATCAAGTTAGTTTTGTTAGGGTTTGATCCCTAGTATCCACTATGTTCTGAGATTGATGTTGCTATGACTTTGCTATGCTTAATGCTTGTCACTAGGGCCCAAGCGCCATGATTTCAGATCTGAACCTATTATGTTTTCATGAATATATGTGAGTTCTTGATCCTATCTTGCAAGTCTATAGTCACCTACTATGTGTTATGATCCGGCAACCCCGAAGTGACAATAATCGGGACCACTCCCGATGATGACCGCAGTTTGAGGAGTTCATGTATTCACTATGTGTTAATGCTTTGGTCCAGTACTCTATTAAAAGGAGGTTTTAATATCCCTTAGTTTCCAATAGGACCCCGCTGCCACGGGAGGGTAGGACAAAAGATGTCATGCAAGTTCTTTCCATAAGCATGTATGACTATATTCGGAATACATGCCTACATTACATTGATGAACTGGAGCTAGTTCTGTGTCACCCTAGGTTATGACTGCTACATGATCGATCACATCCGACATAATCCTCTATCACCGAGCTTTCCATATATTGTTCTTCACTTATTTACTTTTCCGCTGCTGCTGTTACAATCACTATAAAACCCAAAAATATTACTTTTGCTATCGTTACTTTTTGCTACCATTACCACTACTATCATATTACCTTGCTACTAAATACCTTGTTGCAGATATATATTAAGTTTCCAGGTGTGGTTTAATTGACATCTCAGCTGCTAATACTTGAGAATATTCTTTGGCTCCCCTTGTGTCGAATCAATAAATTTGGGTTGAATACTCTACCCTCGAAAACTGTTATGATCCCCTATACTTGTGGGTTATCAAGACCATTTTCTGGTGTCGTTGCCGGTGAGCATAGCTCTATTCTTTGAGTCACTTGGGATTTATATCTGTTTATCACTGTCGGTGTCAAAACCGGCGGATCTCGGGTAGGGGGTCCCGAACTATGCGTCTAAGGCGGATGGTAACAGGTGCCAGGGGACACAATGTTTACACAGGTTCGGGCCCTTTCGATGGAGGTAATATCCTACGTCATGCTTGATTGATCTTGATGATGTGAGTATTACAAGAGTTGATCTACCATGAGATCGTAGAGGCTAAACCCTAGAAGATAGCCTATGATTATGATTCTTGTTGTCCTATGAACTAAACCCTCCGATTTATATAGACATCGGAGGGGGCTAGGGTTACACAGAGTCGGTTACAAGGGAGGAGATCTACATATCCGAACTGCCAAGCTTGCCTTCCACGCAAAGGAGAGTCCCACCCGGACACGGGACGAAGTCTTCAATCTTGTGTCTTCATAGTCCAACAGTGCGGCTGAAGTATATAGTCCGGCTGTCCGAGGACCCCTAATCCAGGACTCCCTCAGTAGCCCCTGATCTAGGCTTCAATGATGATGAGTCCGGCACACAGATTGTTTTCGGCATTGCAAGGCGCGTTCCTTCTCCGAATACTCCATTGAAGATTGTGAACACAAAGATCGTGTCCGGCTCTGCAAAAAAAATTCCACATACCACCGTAGAGAGTACAATATTTCCACAAATCTAATCCGCTGACAACTTTTCATAACGTGACATCACGCCATGGCCCGGTCATTATTCGAACCATTTTTCTCAACCTGCTGCTACACATATTGCGAGGCGGTTTTCTTGGCATGTCTTGTCAAAGCAGAGATCGTGTCCCCTTATCACGGGATTCTCATCAATACAGGTGTGGGTAACCCAACCGCGCCTGCTGGTGTGACTCCTCAATTTTAGGCAAGTTCCAAACGGGCATGAGGAGGACGCTTGATATTCGCCCTCTTTATAAAGGGGCCAAGGCCTGTCCTTTTCTTCTCATGCTCAATCCTTCCCCTCCCCCACCTCAAGTTCCAACACCCAAGGCTCAGGCTAAGCGCTTCGGACCTTCAACCATGTCCCGAAGCCAGGTACCTGACCGCCGAACTCTCGCACAGGCTGCCTGCTCAAGGGCAGGTCATCCCCACTCCCGAACCCAATGAGAGTGTCGTATTTGTTTCCCACTTCCTCCGAGGGCTAGGCTCTAGTCTTGATCCCTTTGTTAGAGGGCTCATGTTTTATTACGGGCTCGATATCCATGATCTAGCCCCGGATTCCATGCTTCACATCTCGTCATTTATCATTGTGTGTGAGGCCTTCCTCTGCATCACCCCACACTTCGGCTTATGGCTCAAGACCTTCAATGTGAAGCCGAGGATGATCGATGGGCGACACGAAGAATGCGGAGGTGCCATAATAAGCAAAGGCGCCAATGCTCCATGGCCGAAGGGTTCCTTCCCGGAGGTGTCCAACTTATGGCAGCGGGAGTGGTTTTACATCACAGCTCCCCGAAGTACCAAGTGGGTAGCCGCCCCCGCTTTCCGTCCGGGCCCCCCGCCACAACTGGCGTCATGGGTCAACAAGGGGCTGGACTGGGGTCCAGTTAATGACGTGATGACATTGCAGAGTCGCATCCGAGATCTCCTCAGGAGGGATGGCAGTCTTGTCAAGGTAATGCAAGTTATGCTAGTTCGCCGGGTCCTGCCATGCCAACGTCGATCCCTCCGTATGTGGGAGTTCAACCCGGAAGGACCGCGAACTATTCAGCAATTCTTCAGCATGACGCTCGAAGGGATGTATGGATTATTCTTTGGATCACGGATAAAGTGTCCGGACACCACCGAGGATGCGGGTCTAAACTGCAATCGTCCAGATACCCATGTAAGTAATTCTGCGGCCGAACACGTCGTATTTTCATTTGTCATAATATCATTTTGAAAAAATTGCTCTTGGCCAGGACTGGGTAAGAAAGGCGAAGATGATAAGGTGTTCGACCCCCTTCTCGAAGGCTCACCGGATCCTGTACTAGCCAGGATGCTTGAGCACGCACTTTATCAGGTGCCATCAAGGGAAGATGAAGGGAGGGATAAAGAAGCTGAAAGCGGGCCTCACACATTACTCATCCAAATCAGGGGAATTGGTGTCTCCGCGAAGGAGGATAATTGGGGAGAAGAATCTAGAATCCCCTCTCCCCAAGGAAGGAAAAGGACTGCCTCTGACGACTCAGAAACGAAAGTTTCCAAACGAGGGAAGAAGCCTTCGCCAGGGGGCCCTGCCCCGGAGGGCGTCCTTACCGCACAGTGCCCGCAAGGGGGCCAGCCCTCCACCGAGCTGTAAGTGAATTAAGAGTACTTCTGGTAAATATATCCTGCTTTATCTCCGATGATAATAACGAGACATATATCTTGCAGTCCGGCTCGTAGCCCTTCTCAACATAGTTCGTCTTTGGGGGATCTTCTTCGGGAGATGATGGAGAGCAAAACACCTCCCCCTGTCTCCCAGTCTCCTGGGGCGGATGACCCTGAGGTGTCATCACAGAGGATTTCTCCTGATCCACCAGGGCTAGAAGGTAACCCTTCGACCACCCGAAGTCCGGAGTATTCGGCTCCTAAGGAGAGCAGCAGAAAGAGTTTGGGATTGTCGGGTGCACAATCGGACATATTGATGGGTCTTCTGGAGCAAGCGGCTATCTCGAAGGAGCATCATACTTTAATGGGTACGGTGGTTGAGAGGATCTCATCTGCCAAAAGTGGGTTGCATGAAGCTTTTACGAGCCTGCTAAGAGGCTTTGAGGTATGCAAAGTAATATATAAATTTTTTGATGGTATCGCACACGCTAGGTGTGCTCTATACAGATAGTAGCCCATGAGACTCTGGTTGCTGTCCAGAGGCGGCAAATAGAGGATCGTAGTCCCACGTAATGATCGCGTTGCTTTCATGTGTAGGCGGCTGACGATCCGGTGGCTGGCCGAACTGCTGAATTTGCCAGACTTAGCCGGCAACTTGACGCGGTAGATGCTGACATCGCGCTTGTGAACAAGCGGCTTGACGAGGCACATGGTATGTATTTTTGGGTGGTCAACAAATATTAAGAGGAGCATGATGCTAGTATCTATAATATGCTTTGACTACAGATGGAGCTGCTGCCGTGGAGACCCTTCGGGTAGAACTTGCCCAAGCCAAGGAACAAGCCAGGAGGAGTCATGCGGCCGCCCTAAAGGCGGCCGAAGAGTTAAGAGCCGAACAGGCTGCTCGTCGCCAGAGTGAAGATAAAATAGCCAGGATGGCTATTGAGTTGAAGGATGCCGCCGACCGGTATGTGCTTCTTGAAAAGGAAAGCCAAGCGAAAGTGGTGGACCTGGAGAAAACCATGGTAGCAGCCAAGGAGACATGCTCAAAAATCAGAGCGGCGAAGGAGGAGCTTCGTCAAGCCGGAGATATCACGACTAGGAAGCCCTTTTTGTTGCGGACGAAGTGCGGAGATCCAAGGTATGCCCCTCTGGATCAATTATGGAGTGCTGCAAACATGTATTCGGACCATGAGTGCTGCTGATGCGACGGAGTTTTTCAAAGATCAAAAAGATCACGAAGTGGAAAAGTTGTTCTGGTCGCAGTTCAGTGCTCCAACGCGTCCGCTGCTGTTAAATGAGCAAATGGCCGAGTGGGCTGAGCTCCATCGGTTGTCCGGGCTTGCCATGAGGTCTGTCATGGATCATCTTTGGCCGGAAGGACCAAGACCGAATAGTTATTTTGGTTTAGTGCAATGATTCCTTGGTGCTGTGCCGCATATCGACGCTGTAAAGAGGTCGGCGTGCATAGAGGGTGTGCGGATGGCTCTTGCCCATGTTAAGACATACTGGGCAGAGATGGATGCCGCTGCTATTGTAACCCAGGGTCCGGCCGTAGGCCAGGTCTCGTCCGAGCACTATTTTGCAGAAGTCCTAGAAGGCGCTCGTTTAATAGAGGCTCAGTGCTTGAAGAGTATCATGCTCGAGTGACATGTATCCCAATTTGTAAAAAACAATGCTATTTGGCTTATAAAAGGTTGTGTTTATACTTTTGACTGAAAGTATTATGATGCCTCCTGTGTGGCCGTTTTATGTATGTATATAACCTGAAAGTTTGCAATCGTCGGCTTCAGCCCCCACGCATATAATGCGGGGGTGTTCGGAAAAGCACGTATTCACACTTGATCCAACGTCTTGGTCCATCAAGGAGGTGATAGTGCAGCGAACAAGGCAATCAGACTATATTGCTTTAACACTTTCACTTAGCCATAGGAGTTTAACACTGGGGCTACTATATAGCCCTTGGTACTTCCACGCTTATCCGAATGCGGTGCGCGTACATACATGAACGGGAAACCGGTCCTTTGTTAATGCGGAGGAATCGTGAAGATTACGCTGAGTCCTCAAGTGGTTGACCAGTCTCGCGCTTTATCATGACAGTCAGTTTTCGGCTTTCTCTACTGAGGTGCTCGTCCAGATGAACCAGGGCACAATCGCAGTAGTTCTCCCAGTGCCACCTTAGCCAATAGGGAAGAACGTAAGGTAGCAAAACATGGGAGCCAGGCAAACCCAACTATTGACCAAAGACATGATTCGGAGCTGATGCATATAAGGCCAAACTCGTGACGCCGAACACTCCCTAAGGTATTTGGTCTTTACAATGTATACTGGGCTGAGTAATGCCCTCAATAATAAGCCCTGAATTTCTAGGTACGTGCATTAGTCGGACGTGATGAAATGTCAATAACGCCAGCATCCCTCATGGTTATGTTGAGTATCCTGAGGGGTGAAGCAACAAGAGACAATAAAAAAGGTTTACACAGGGTCTTAATCTAAAAAGAAACCTTTGAACGGGGCCCTGCTGCACGTCTGCGCCTGTGTCTCCATTGTGCCGTATCCTGGAAGGGTGTAGCACGATGATCATCTGTAAGAGAGAAAATCCCAGGTGAAAGTTTTCGTGCGAAAAATTGGTTCTTCTTAATAAACCTTTAAAATTCAATCTAAATAAGATCAAGCCGAACTGTAGTCCTTTTTACATGTGGGAAGCCCCTAGCACCACCTATGGGGGTATATCCATCGCTCAGTCTTGGGTTTATCTGAGCTGTTACAGCTAGTTGTGCGCCGGACTCGTCTAGACGTGTCCGCGGTCTTGATGACCTATCGTCTACTCTGGTTGGAGGGGGCGCTCAGTGTTCGGCTACTAAAGCCGCCACACGTTCTTCCGCACATAAGGAACGTTCTGTGTTTCCACTAACTATGATGATGCCACGTGGACCAGGCATCTTAAGCTTAAGATAAGCGTAATGCGGTATTGCATTAAAACGAGCGAAGGCCGTTCTTCCGAGTAGTGCTTGATAGCCGCTTCGAAATGAAGCGATGTCGAAGGTTAACTTTTCACTTCGAAAGTTGTCGGTAGAACCGAATACAACCTCTAGTTCTAGAGAGCCTGTGCAGCGGGTCTCTGGGCCTGGTATTACTCCTTTAAAGGTAGTATTGCTTTGGCTGATTCTTGTCGGGTCTATCCCCATTTTGCGAACTGTGTCCTGATATATCAGATTAAGACTACTGCCGCCGTCCATAAGGACTCGGTGAGATGGTATCCGTCAATTATTGGGTCCAGTACCAAGGAAGCCGATCCTCCGTGTCGGATACCAGTCGGGTGATCCCTGCAATCAAAAGTGATTAGGCAGGCCGACCAAGGGTTGATCTTGGGGGTGATGGGCTCCACAGTGCATACGTCTCAGAGTGAGCGTTTTCTCCTCCTCTTCTTTATGTGAATAATGTTCACTGTTTTGACCTCTGGTGGGAATTGTTTCTGTCCCCCAGTGTTCGGCTGGCGAGGCTCATCCTCGTCTTCGCTTGGTGTCTTCCTCCCCTTGTGTTCGGCGTTTAGCTTGCCGGCTTGCTTGAAGACCCAACATTCTCTGTTGGTGTGATTTGCCGGTTTGTCGGAGGTGCCATGAATCTGACATAATCTGTCTAGAATCTTGTTTAGGCTGGACGGTCCATCTCTGCTGCCTTTAAATGGCTTTTTCCGTTGACCGGGTCGAGAGCCCATGAATCCGGTGTTTACCGCCGTGTTGTCTGGGATGTCTTCATTGTTTTGACGCTTTCTTTTATTGCGTCATGGTTTTCCATTGCCATCCCTGACTTCGGATGTGCCTGGGTCGCTGGTGCCACTACGTGCCAGCCAACTGTCTTCGCCTGCACAAAAGCGGGTCATAAGGCTTGTCAGGGCTGCCATTGTCCTCGGTTTTTCCTGGCCGAGGTGTCTGGCGATCCATTCGTCTCGAATACTGTGTTTGAAAGCCGCTAATGCTTCAGCGTCCGGGCAGTCGACAATTTGATTCTTATTAGTGAGGAATCTATTCCAAAGCTTTCGGGCCAACTCTCCGGGCTTTTGAATTATATGAGTTAAATCGTATGCATCTGGAGGTCGGACATAGGTCCCTTGGAAATTAGCCCTAAAAGCATCCACAAGCTCTTCCCAACTTCCAATTGAGTTTTCGGGGAGGCTCTTTAGCCAGTGCCGAGCTGGTCCTTTCAACTTGAGGGGAAAGTATTTGATGGCGTGGAGATCATCTCCGCGAGCCATGTGGATACGAAGGATAAACTCCTCAATCCAGACCCCAGGGTCTGTCGTTCCGTTGTATGCCTCTATGTTCACGGGTTTGAATCCTTCTGGGAATTCATGATCCAGAACCTCATCAGTGAAGCATAGGGGGTGTGCGGCACCCCTGTATTTGGATGTGTCATGGCATTCTAATGGCTGTAGTGTTCGGTTTTGATTCTGCGTCGGAGCGCGCTTCCTAGATCCGTAGATGGACCTGGTCATACCGGCTTTTTGGTGCAAGTCCTCACGTAAATCATGTGCCGACTTATGTGCGACATCGTTAGTCACCCTATCGCGGCCACGGGGTGGTCGATCTGGCTGATCGGCTGTTTTATTTTTCGTCTTTATAGGCTCTAAGGCCTCGTCATCGAATTCGGGCAGCAACTTGCGCTTTGGATAGCTCTTTGTGTGGCGGCTGCCCCCGTACTTTTCTTCAGTGCCGAGCACTTTGTTCCATCTACTGTTGAGTGTATTTTGTGCAGCCTTAAGCCTTTGCTTGTGCTTCTTCAGACTCCTCGCGGTGGCAATAAGCCTTCTATGGAGGTCCTCTTGCTCCAAGTTCCTTTCCGGGATGATGTGTGCCTCGTCGTCCGGATTGTTCTCCTCTCCGGAGACAGGTTGATGAGCTTTACCCTCGGCGTCGCCATGATCGAACAGCGGCTCCGTACTATGTTCACCGTCCGCTGGTTCATCCTGCTCTGTCACTGGGTCCATGTGGTCGTCGCTTGCTTTGGAGTCGACCGAATTATTATTCTTTCTTGTGCTGTTATCGCTGTTTTTGCCGAGGCAGAATTTGGAGCGGCGCCTACGTCGTCGCTTTGGTTGCTTCTCGAGGGAATTATCCTCCGCTGCATCCTTCCGTTCCTCGTCATTGTTTTCTTTGGGTGTATGCACCATGTATATAACGTGCGATGAAGTGGCTGTCCAGCGCCCTATGGGCGGTAGTTCCTGTTCCTCTCCTGCTTCGTCGTCCATACCATCGATGTCTTCGGAGCCGAAATCAAGCATGTCGGTTAAGTCGTCGATAGTGGCTATTAAGTGGGTGGTGGGTGGGGAATGAATTTCTTTGTCGTCCGCTTCCCATGCAAGCCAGACATAGTTCGGCCAAGGGTCTCCTAAGAAGGAGAGAGCCCTCAATGAATTTAGTACGTCGCCCAAGGGCGAGTACTGAAAAATATCCGGGGAGGTAAACTCCATGATCGGTGCCCAATCAAATTCGATAGGCATGGACGCAGGCAGTTCAAAGCCTGTGGCCGGGGACAAATCCAAGGGTCTGGCTGTTGGGGAACGTAGTAATTTCAAAAAAATTCCTACGCACATGCAAGATCATGGTGATGCATAGCAATGAGAGGGGAGAGTGTGATCTACGTACCCTTGTAGATCGACAACGGAAGCGTTTGGTTGATGTAGTCGTACGTCTCCACGGCCCGACCGATCAAGCACCGAAACTACAGCACCTCCGAGTTCTAGCACACGTTCAGCTCGATGACGATCCCCGGACTCCGATCCTGCAAAGTGTCGGGGAAGAGTTCCGTCAGCACGACGGTGTGGTGACGATCTTGATGTACTACTGTCGCAGGGCTTCGGCTAAGCACCGCTACAATATTATTGAGGACTATGGTGGCAGGGGCGCCGCACACGTCTAAGAATATGATCACGTGGATCAACTTGTGTCTCTAGGGGGTGCCCTTGCCTCTGTATATAAAGGTTCAAAGGGGGGTGCGGCCGGCCTAGAGGTGGCGTGCCAGGAGGAGTCCTACTTCCTCCGGGAGTAGGATTCCCCCCCTTTCCTAGTTGGAATAGGATTCACGGAGGTGGGAAAAGGAGAAGGGGGGCCGGCCCCCTCTCCTTGTCTTATTCGGACCAAGGGAGGGGAGGGGCGCGCGGCCCATCTCTGGTTGCCTCTTCTCTTTTCCACTAAGGCCCACTAAGGCCCATATATCTCCCGGGGGGTTCCGGTAACCTCCCGGTACTCCGGTAAAATCCCGATTTCACCCGGAACACTTCCGATATCCAAACATAGGCTTCCAATATATCAATCTTTATGTCTCGACCATTTCGAGACTCCACGTCATGTCCGTGATCACATCCGGGACTCCGAACAACCTTCGGTACATCAAAACATATAAACTCATAACATAACTGTCATCGAAACCTTAAGCGAGCGGACCCTACGGGTTCGAGAACAACATGACCGAGACACATCTCCGGTCAATAACCAATAGCGGGACCTGGATGCCCATATTGGCTCCTACATATTATACGAAGATCTTTATCGGTCAGACCGCATAACAACATACGTTGTTCCCTTTGTCATCGGTATGTTACTTGCCCGAGATTTGATCGTCGGTATCCAATACCTAGTTCAATCTCGTTACCGGCAAGTCTCTTTACTCGTTCCGTAATACATCATCCCGCAACTAACTTATTAGTTGCAATGCTTGCAAGGCTTAAGTGATGTGCATTACCGAGAGGGTCCAGAGATACCTCTCCGACATTCGGAGTGACAAATCCTAATCTCGAAATACGCCAACCCAACATGTACCTTTGGAGACACCTATAGAGCTCCTTTATAATCACCCAGTTACGTTGTGACGTTTGGTAGCACACAAAGTGTTCCTCCGGCAAACGGGAGTTGCATAATCTCATAGTCATAGGAACATGTATAAGTCATGAAGAAAGCAATAGCAACATTCTAAACGATCGGGTGCTAAGCTAATGGAATGGGTCATGTCAATCAGATCATTCAACTAATGATGTGATCCCGTTAATCAAATAACAACTCTTTGTCCATGGTTAGGAAACATAACCATCTTTGATTAACGAGCTAGTCAAGTAGAGGCATACTAGTGACACTCTGTTTGTCTATGTATTCACACATGTATTATGTTTCCAGTTAATACAATTCTAGCATGAATAATAAACATTTATCATGATATAAGGAAATAAGTAATAACTTTATTATTGCCTCTAGGCATATTTCCTTCAGTCTCCCACTTGCACTAGAGTCAATAATCTAGATCACATCGCCATGTGATTTAACATCAATAGTTCACATCTTTATGTGATTGGTTCACATCTCCATGTGACTAACACCCAAAGGGTTTACTAGATTCAATAATCCAGTTCACATCGCTATGTGATTAAGACCCAAAAAGTGATCATGTTTTGCTTGTGAGAGAAGTTTAGTCAACGGGTCTGCCACATTCAGACCCACATGTATTTTGCAAATTTCTATGTCAACAATGCTCTGCATGGAGCTACTCTAGCTAATTGCTCCCACTTTCAATATGTATCCAGATTGAGACTTAGAGTCATCTGGATCAGTGTCAAAAACTTGCATCGACATAACCCTTTACGACGAACCTTTTTGTCACGTCCATAATCGAGAAACATATCCTTATTTCACTAAGGATAATTCTGACCGCTGTCCAGTGATCTACTCCTAGATCACTATTGTACTCCCTTGCCAAATTAGTGCAGGGTATACAATAGATCTGGTACACAGCATGACATACTTTATAGAACCTATGGCCAAGGCATAGGGAATGACTTTCATTCTCTTTCTATCTTCTGCCGTGGTCGGGCTTTGAGTTTTACTCAACTTCACACCTTGTAATACAGGCAAGAACTCTTTCTTTGACTGCTCCATTTTGAACTACTTCAAAATCTTGTCAAGGTATGTAGTCATTGAAAAAACTTATCAAGCGTCTTGATCTATCTCTATAGATCTTGAAGCTCAATATGTAAGCAGCTTCACCGAAGTCTTTCTTTGAAAAACTCCTTTCAAACACTCCTTTATGCTTTACAGAATAATTCTACATTATTTTCGATCAACAATATGTCATTCACATATACTTATCAAAAATGTTGTAGTGCTCCCACTCACTTTCTTGTAAATACAGGCTTCACCGCAAGTCTGTATAAAACTATATGCTTTGATCAACTCATCAAAGCGTATATTCCAACTCCGAGATGCTTGCACCAGTCCACAGATGGATCGCTGGAGCTTGCACATTTTGTTAGCACTTATCAGATTAACAAAACCTTCTGGTTGCATCATATACAACTCTTCTTTAATAAATCCATTAAGGAATGCAGTTTTGTTTATCCATTTGCCAGATTTCATAAAATGCGGCAATTACTAACATGATTCGGACAGACTCAAGCATAGATACGAGTGAGAAACTCTCATCGTAGTCAACACCTTGAACTTGTCGAAAACCTTTTCTGACAATTCTAGCTTTGTAGATAGTAACACTACTATCAGCGTCCGTCTTCCTCTTGAAGATCCATTTATTCTCAATTGCTTGCCGATCATCGGGCAAGTCAACCAAAGTCCAAACTTTGTTCTCATACATGGATCATATCTCAGATTTCATGGCCTCAAACCATTTCGCGGAATCTGGGCTCATCATCGCTTCCTCATAGTTCGCAAGTTCGTCATGATCTAGTAACATGACTTCCAGAACAGGATTACCGTACCATCTGGTGCGGATCTCACTCTGGTTTACTTATGAGATTCAGTAGTAACTTGATCTGAAGTTACATGATCATCATCATTAGCTTCCTCACTAATTGGTGTAGTCGTCACAAGAACAGATTTTTGTGATGAACTACTTTCCAATAAGGGAGAAGGTACAATTACCTTATCAACTTTGTACTTTCCTCCCACTCACTTCTTTCGAGAGAAACTCCTTCTCTAGAAAGGATCCATTCTTAGCAACAAATGTCTTGCCTTCGGGTCTGTGATAGAAGGTGTACCCGACAGTCTCCTTTGGGTATCCTATGAAGACATATTTCTCCGATTTGGGTTTGAGCTTATCAGGATGAAACTTTTTCATATAAGCATCACAATCCCAAACTTTAAGAAACGACAACTTTGGTTTCTTGCAAAAACACGGTTCAGATTGTGTCGTCTCAACGGATTTAGATGGTGCCCCTTTTTAACGTGAATGCAGCTGTTTTTAATGCATAACCCCAAAAAACTATAGTGGTAAATCGGTAAGAAACATCATAGATCGCACCATATCTAGTAAAGTATGATTACCACGTTCGGACACACCATTACGCTGTGGTGTTCCGGGTGGCGTGAGTTGCGAAACTATTCCGCATTGTTTCAAATGTACACCAAACTCGTAACTCAAATATTCTCCTCCACGATCAGATTGTAGAAAGTTTATTTTCTTGTTACGATGATTTTCAGCTTCACTCTGAAATTCTTTGAACTTTTCAAATGTTTCAGACTTATGTTTCATTAAGTAGATATACCCATATCTGCTTAAGTCATCTGTGAAGGTGAGAAAATAACGATATCCGCCACGAGCCTCAATATTCATCGGTCCACATACTTCTGTATGTATGATTTCCAACAAATCTGTTGCTCTCTCCATAGTACCGGAGAACGGTGTTTTAGTCATCTTGCCCATGAGGCACGGTTCGCAAGTACCAAGTGATTCATAATCAAGTGGTTCCAAAAGTCCATTAGTATGGAGTTTCTTCATGCGCTTTATACCGATATGACATAAACGGCAGTGCCACAAATAAGTTGCACTATCATTATCAATTCTGCATCTTTTGGCTTCAACATTATGAATATGTGTGTTACTACTATCGAGATTCATCAAAAATAGACCACTCCTCAAAGGTGCATGACCATAAAAGATATCACTCATATAAATAGAACAACCATTATTCTCTGATTTAAATGAATAACCGTCTCGCATTAAACAAGATCCAGATATAATGTTCATGCTCAACGCTGGCACCAAATAACAATTATTTAGGTCTAATACTAATCCCGAGGGTAGATGTAGAGGTAGCGTGCCGACCGCGATCACATCGACTTTGGAACCATTTCCCACGCACATCGTCACCTCGTCCTTTGCCAGTGTTCGCTTAATCTGTAGTCCTTGTTTCGAGTTGCAAATATTAGCAACAGAACCAGTATCAAATACCCAGGTGCTACTGCGAGCTCTAGTAAGGTACACATCAATAACATGTATATCACATATACCTTTGTTCACCTTGCCATCCTTCTTATCCGCCAAATACTTGGGGCAGTTCCGCTTCCAGTGACCAGTCTGCTTGCAGTAGAAGCACTCAGTTTCAGGCTTAGGTCCAGACTTGGGTTTCTTCTCTTGAGCAGCAACTTGCTTGTTGTTCTTCTTGAAGTTCCCCTTCTTCTTCCCTTTGCCCTTTTTCTTGAAACTAGTGGTCTTGTTGACCATCAACACTTGATGCTCCTTTTTGATTTCTACCGCCGCAGCTTTCAGCATTGCGAAGAGCTCGGGAATAGTCTTATTCATCTCTTGCATATTATAGTTCATCACGAAGCTCTTGTAGCTTTGTGGCAATGATTGGAGAATTCTGTCAATAACGCAATCATCTGGAAGATTAACTCCCATCTGAATCAAGTGATTATTATACCCAGACATTTTGAGTATATGCTCACTGACAGAACTGTTCTCCTCCATCTTGCAGCTATAGAACTTATTGGAGACTTCATATCTCTCAATCTGGGCATTTGCTTGAAATATTAACTTCAACTCCTGGAACATCTCATATGCTCCATGACGTTCAAAACGTCGTTGAAGTCCCAATTCTAAGCCGTAAAGCATGGCACACTGAACTATCGAGTAGTCATCAGCTTTGCTCCGCCAGACGTTCATAACATCTGGTGTTGCTCCAGCAGCACGCTTGGCACCCAGCGGTGCTTCCAGGACGTAATTCTTATGTGTAGCAATGAGGATAATCCTCAAGTTACGAACCCAGTCCGTGTAATTGCTACCATCATCTTTCAACTTTGCTTTCTCAAGGAACGCATTAAAGTTCAACGGAACAACAGCACGAGCCATCTATCTACAATCAAACATACATAAGCAAGATACTATCAGGTACTAAGTTCATGATAAATTTAAGTTCAATTTAATCAAATTACTTAAAGAACTCCCACTTAGATAGACATCCCTCTAATCCTCTAAGTGATCACGTGATCCAAATCAACTAAACCATAACCGATCATCACGTGAAATGGAGTAGTTTTCAATGGTGAACATCGTTATGTTGATCATATCTACTATATGAATCACGCTCGATCTTTCGATCTCAGTGTTCCGAGGCCATATCTGCATATGCTAGGCTCGTCAAGTTTAACCTGGGTATTCTGCGTGTGCCAAACTGGCTTGCACCCGTTGTAGATGGACGTAGAGCTTATCACACCCGATCATCCTGTGGTGTCTGGGCATGACGAACTTTGGCAACGGTGCATACTCAGGGAGAACACTTTTATCTTGATAATTTAGTGAGAGATCATCTTATAATGCTACCGTCAATCAAAGCAAGATAAGATGCATAAAAGATAAACATCACATGCAATCAATATAAGTGATATGATATGGCCATCATCATCTTGTGCTTGTGATCTCCATCTCCGAAGCACCGTCATGATCACCATCGTCACTGGCGCGACACCTTGATCTCCATCGTAGCATCGTTGTCGTCTCGCCAATCTTATGCTTCCACAACTATCGCTACCGCTTAGTGATAAAGTAAAGCATTACAGCGTGATTGCATTGCATACAATAAAGCGACAACCATATGGCTCCTGCCAGTTGCCGATAACTCGGTTACAAAACATGATCATCTCATACAATAAAATTTAGCATCATGTCTTGACCATATCACATCACAACATGCCCTGCAAAAACAAGTTAGACGTCCTCTACCTTGTTGTTGCAAGTTTTACGTGGCTGCTACGGGCTTAAGCAAGAACCAATCTTACCTACGCATCAAAACCACAACGATAGTTTGTCAAGTTGGTGCTGTTTTAACCTTCGCAAGGACCGGGCGTAGCCACACTTGGTTCAACTAAAGTTGGAGAAACTGTCACCCGCAAGCCACCTATGTGTGAAGCACGTCGGGAGAACCGGTCTCGCGTAAGCGTACGCGTAATGTCGGTCCGGGCCACTTCGTCCAACAATACCGCCGAACCAAAGTATGACATGCTGGTAAGCAGTATGACTTATATCGCCCACAACTCACTTGTGTTCTACTCGTGCATATAACATCAACACATAAAACCTAGGCTCGGATGCCACTATTGGGGAACGTAGTAATTTCAAAAAAATTCCTACACACGCAAGATCATGGTGATGCATAGCAACGAGAGGGGAGAGTGTGATCTACGTACCCTTGTAGATCGACAACGGAAGCGTTTGGTTGATGTAGTCGTACGTCTCCACGGCCCGACCGATCAAGCATCGAAACTACGGCACCTCCGAGTTCTAGCACATGTTCAGCTCGATGATGATCCCCGGACTCCGATCCAGCAATGTGTCAGGGAAGAGTTCCGTCAGCACGATGGTGACGATCTTGATGTACTACTGTCGCAGGGCATCTCCTAAGCACCACTACAATATTATCGAGGACTATGGTGGCAGGGGCGCCGCACACGGCTAAGAATATGATCACGTGGATCAACTTGTGTCTCTAGGGGGTGCCCCTGCCTCCGTATATAAAGGTTCAAAGGGGGGTGCGGCCGGCCTAGAGGTGGCGCGCCAGGAGGAGTCCTACTCCCTCCGGGAGTAGGATTCCCCCCTTTCCTAGTTGGAATAGGATTCGCGGAGGGGGGAAAGGAGAAGGGGGGCCGGCCCCCTCTCCTTGTCCTATTCGGACCAAGGGAGGGGAGGGGCGCGCGGCCCATCTCTGGTTGCCTCTTCTCTTTTCCACTAAGGCCCACTAAGGCCCATATATCTCCCGGGGGGTTCCGGTAACCTCCCGGTACTCCGGTAAAATCCCGATTTCACCCGGAACACTTCCGATATCCAAACATAGGCTTCCAATATATCAATCTTTATGTCTCGACCATTTCGAGACTCCTCGTCATGTCCGTGATCACATCCGGGACTCCAAACAACCTTCGGTACATCAAAACGTATAAAGTCATAACATAACTGTCGTCGAAACCTTAAGCGTGCGGACCCTACGGGTTCGAGAACAACATGACCGAGACTCGTCTCCGGTCAATAACCAATAGCGGGACCTGGATGCCCATATTGGCTCCTACATATTCTACGAAGATCTTTATCAGTCAGACCGCATAACAACATACGTTGTTCCCTTTGTCATCGGTATGTTACTTGCCCGAGATTTGATCGTCGGTATCCAATACCTAGTTCAATCTCGTTACCGGCAAGTCTCTTTACTCGTTCCGTAATACATCATCCCACAACTAACTTATTAGTTGCAATGCTTGCAAGGCTTAAGTGATGTGCATTACCGAGAGGGCCCAGAGATACCTCTCCGACATTCGGAGTGACAAATCCTAATCTCGAAATACGCCAACCCAACATGTACCTTTGGAGACACCTGTAGAGCTCCTTTAAAATCACCCAGTTACGTTGTGACGTTTGGTAGCACACAAAGTGTTCCTCCGGCAAACGGGAGTTGCATAATCTCATAGTCATAGGAACATGTATAAGTCATGAAGAAAGCAATAGCAACATACTAAACGATCGGGTGCTAAGCTAATGGAATGGGTCATGTCAATCAGATCATTCAACTAATGATGTGATCCCGTTAATCAAATAACAACTCTTTGTCCGTGGTTAGGAAACATAACCATCTTTGATTAACGAGCTAGTCAAGTAGAGGCATACTAGTGACACTCTGTTTATCTATGTATTCACACATGTCTTATGTTTCCGGTTAATACAATTCTAGCATGAATAATAAACATTTATCATGATATATGGAAATAAAAAATAACTTTATTATTGCCTCTAGGGCATATTTCCTTCACCGACAACATAGGTCACATAGGGGGTGAAGTCAGTATTCGGCTCTATCACCGTTGAGTGTGCGGCCTCCGTGGCGGGGTCCATCCACCCGTCCTTGGACAACACGATCTGCTCCGGATTGAAGGCCGGAGTAGCCACAGGGGTGATCGCCCGAACACCGTATGGCGGCAGAGCTAAGTCATGCTCGTCATGACGGTGCGGTACACCTAACATGGACTCGAATCCGTCGAAGATCAAGTCTCCGTGGATGTCGGTGATATAGTTCAAGCTTCCAAACCTGACCTAATGGCTAGGGGTGTAGCTCTCGATCTACTCCAGATGGCCAAGCGAGTTGACCTGCAGTACGAAGCCACCGAATACGAAGATCTGTCCAGGGAGAAAAACCTCACCCTGGACCGCATCATTGCCGATGATCGAAGGAGCCATCAAGCATTATGGTGACGACATAGTGGAACTCTCAATGAAAGCACCAATGTCGGTGTAAAAACCGGCGGATCTCGGGTAGGGGGTCCCGAACTGTGCATCTAAGGCGGATGGTAACAGGAGGCAGGGGACACAATGTTTACCCAGGTCTGTGCCCTCTCAATGGAGGTAATACCCTACGTCATGCTTGATTGATCTTGATGATATGAGTATTACAAGAGTTGATCTACCACGAGATTGTAGAGGCTAAACCCTAGAAGCTAGCCTATGCTTATGATTGTTGTTGTCCTACGGACTAAACCCTCCGTTTTATATAGACACCAGAGGGGGCTAGGGTTACACAGAGTCGGTTACAAGGGAGGAGATCTACATATCCGAACTGCCAAGCTTGCCTTCCACGCAAAGGAGAGTCCCACCCGGATACAGGACGAAGTCTTTAATCTTGTATCTTCATAGTCCAACAGTCCGGCCGAAGTATATAGTCCAGTTGTCCGAGGACCCCCTAATCCAGGACTCCCTCAATCACTATGAAGAACTTGAAAGATCAAAGAACTAAGATTTTTCCCTCAACTACGAGGGGAGGTAAGGAACTGCCATCCAGCTCTGCAGTTGATTCACCTTCTGTTTTGAGTAAACTTGCGACACCTAAACCTGTTTCTACTATTAATTCTGATATGTCGCATGTTATTGATGATACCACTTCTGCTATGCATGATACTTATGATGAAACTACTTCTATGCTTGATACAACTGTGCCACTAGGTGAATTTCTTGATGAACAACTTGCTAGGGCTAGAAGGAATGAAATTATTGAAACTAATAATATTGATGAAAGTGATGATGAAGATTCTCCCCCTAGATATGAATTTCCTGTTGTTCCTGAGGGTTATGTTATGGATGAAGAAACTGCTAGAGACTTTCTTGCCTACAATGATAGAAGTGATCTTAAGAAGTTATTAGCTAAGCTTAAAGAAAAAACTCTGAATGCTAGAATGAAACATGATCCTGCTTATGCTACTTCACCTATCATTTGTTACTGATAAGGATTATGATTTCTCTATCGATCCTGAGTTAATTACTTTGGTTGAATCTGATCCTTTCTATGGCTATGAATCTGAAACTGTTATAGCACATCTTACTAAATTAAATGATATAGCTACCCTGTTCACTAATGATGAGAAAACTCGCTACTATTATATCCTTCAATTATTTCCGTTCTCATTAAAGGGTGATGCTAATATATGGTTTAATTCTCTTGATCCTGATTGTGTGCGTAGTCCCCAGGATATGATTTACTACTTTTCTGCTAAATATTTCCCCGCTCATAAGAAACAAGCTGCCTTAAGGGAAATATATAGTTTTGTGCAAATTGAAGAAGAGAGTCTCCCACAAGCTTGGGGGAGGCTTCTCCAATTACTTAATGCTTTGCCTGATCATCCTCTCAAGAAAAATGAAATACTTGATATCTTTTATAATGGACTAACCGATGCTTCCAGAGACCACCTGGATAGTTGTGCTGGTTGTGTTTTCAAGGAAAGAACTGTTGATCAAGCTGAAATTCTATTGAATAATATGTTGACTAATGAAAATAATTGGACACTTCCTGAACCAACTCCTAAGCCAACTCCGAAGAAAAGGGGTATTCTATTTCTCAGTCCTGAAGATATGCAAGAGGCAAAGAAATCTATGAAATAAAAAGGTATTAAAGCTGAAGAAATACATGGTCTTAATTTTCCGCCTGTTGAAGAAATACATGGTCTTGATAACCCGACACAGATAGTAAAGGTAAATTCTCTCTATAGATATGATAAAGCTGAAATCCCTCCTGCTCAGTTTGCTAGCCAATGTTTGGATGAATTTGATAACTTTATGGTTAAGCAAGAAGATTTTAATGCTTATTTTGGTAGACAATTGAAACATAATTCTTGTATGATTGAACACTTGAGTGATTATATGGCTAGTGTTAAAGGTGAACTTAAACTTATTAGTAAACATGCTTCTATGGTTACCACTCAAGTAGAACAAGTACTTAAAGCTCAGAATGATTTGCTCAATGAATTAAACAATAAGAATGATAATGCTGTTAGAGTTATGACTAGAGGTGGTAAAATGACTCAGGAACCTCTGTATCCCGAGGGCCACCCTAAAAGAATTGAGCAAGATTTCTCAGGGAACTACTATAGATGCACCTAGTCCTTCTAAAAGGAAGAGAAAGAAAAATGATAGGACTTTGCATGCTTCTAGTGAACCTATTGTTGACACACCTGAGAATCCCAATGATATTTCTATTTTTGATGCTGAAACACAATCTGGTAATGAATATGAACCTAGTGATAATGTTAATGATGATGTTCATGTTGATGCTCAACCTAGCAATAATAATGATGTAGAAATTGAACCTGCTGTTGATCTTCATAACCCATAATGAAAGAATCAACGTTATGATAAGAGAGACTTTGTTTCTAGGAAGCACGGTAAAGAAAGAGAACCATGGGTTTAGAAACCCATGCCTTTTCCTCCTAAACCATCCAAGAAAAAGGATGATGAGGATTTTGAGCGCTTTGCTGAAATGATTAGACCTATCTTTTTGCGTATGCGTTTGACTAACATGCTTAAAATGAATCCTTATGCTAAATATATGAAGGAAATTGCTACTAATAAGAGAAAGATACCAGAAGCTGAAATTTCCACCATGCTTGCTAATTATACTTTTAAGGGTGGAATACCAAAGAAACTTGGAGATCCATGGGTACCCACTATACCATGCTCCATTAAAAGAAACTATGTTAAAACTGCTTTATGTGATCTTGGAGCCGGTGTTAGTGTTATGCCTCTCTCTTTATATCGTAGACTTGAATTGAATAATTTGACACCTACTGAAATATCTTTGCAAATGGCTAATAAATCAACTGCTATACATGTCGGTATTTGTGAGGATGTGCCTGTTGTGGTTGCAAACGTTACTATTTTAACGGATTTTGTTATTCTTGATATTCCCGAGGACGATAGTATGTCTATTATTCTGGGAAGACCCTTTTTGAATACTGCAGGGGCTGTTATTGATTGCAACAAAGACAATGTCACTTTTCATGTTAATGGCAATGAGCATACGGTACACTTTCCGAGGAAACAACCTCAAGTTCATAGTATAAACTCTATTGGAAAAATTCCATCGATTATTTTTGGAGGTTTTGAATTTCCTCTACCTACTGTCAAGAAGAAATATGATATTCTTATTATTGGGGACGTGCATATCCCCGTTGAGGTAACATAGTGTTATTCGAAATTTCTCCGATTTCATGTTACTCGAAATGAGTTTGTTAACAAGACCTAATCAACCTTGTTAGTGGATTCCTTTTGATGAGCATGAGATGGATGAATTTAGAAAACACAACTCTCTGTACCCTCTTTTTACTTTCTGTTATTTATATTAAATAAAGCAAAAGTAGTATATTCTGTCTGTTTTCTGAATTATCCATGCAATAAAAAATACCCTGAAAATAGAAGTTCTCCATATGCCCTGAAATTTAAATATGATTTTTTCTGGAATATTTGAGAATATCTGGCACTAAGAACACAGCAGGGGGAGTAAGCACCTGGCCACGAGGGTCCAGGGCGCGCCCCCTGCCTCGTGGGCCCATGGTGGCTCCCCTACACTTATTCCAGCCACCACACACTCCTTCTTCCTCCCAAAAAAAATTACTAACCAGTTCAAGCACGAGTTCTAGCTCATCTTGCTGCCATTTTTGATCTCCTTGCTTAAAGCTCCATTCACAAAACTGCTTTGGGGGATTGTTCTTTGGTATGTGACTCCTCCATTGGTCCAATTAGTTTTTGTTCTAGTGCTTTATTCATTGCAAATTTTTGCTGCTTAGGTGACCCTGTTCTTGAGCTTGCATGTCAAATTTATATGGTCAAAAGTAGTTTTAATGCATGATATAGTCTCTAGGCACTTGTGGGAGTAGTTGCTATCAATTTTGTTGAGTTTGGTTCACTTTTATTTTGAAGTTACTAAAAATTTCAGAAATTTTTGAGAGGAGGAAATATGTTTAGTAAAATGTACCAAGGTGGTTCTTCAAGGAAGTAAGGACCCAGGCTCGCAATGCGTGAGCCGGACGATGAACCACCGAGGGACGCTCAAGTGTGGCCTTGTGAATGGCCTTCAAAGGACTTCATGGTTCGAGTAGGAATCAAGGAGGAATTTGACGCATATGTGCGTAATGTTGATCTGGAGAGCTTCGAGGCAGATAAGTGTTGTCAATACCTCTATTTAACTGATTCATTTGTGAGAGGGTTTAAATTTTCATCATCACGCAATTCTCAGACTGTCCTGTTTGATCTTTATGGAAATTCTTATACTATGGACTTAGAAGATTTTAACACTGCTTGTAAACTTTTACAATGGGGTAGCACTAGTGAGCCTCACAAATCTGAGTTTAGAGATTTTCTTGCTAGTATAACTGTGGGGGAGTCTAGAGATATAACACAAGCTACCATAGGGAGCATTCATTTTCCTGCTATACATTATTTTGCTCTCTTCATAGGTAGGTGCATCAATGGTAAGGATGAAGCATGTCACATGTGTGTCCCTGATCTCAGTGTTCTCAGGAGTGCTGTATTAGGAGATAAACATTATAATTTGGGAGCCATTATTGCACGTAGGTTGCATAATAATCGTATTCACGGAGATTTCTTTGGTGGAATTTATGCAACTCATATAGCTAACTTTCTTGAGATACCCATACGTGGAGATGATATTGAGTTGCCTCCTTCTTATTTAGATTATGAGGCTATGGTTCGTCATCAGTTTGTTGAGAGGAACAATCAGTTCCTCCAGTACCGACTAATCTTTGACAAACGACACACCTATCACGTCGCCCTCCCTGCTCCTACTTTCTTTGACTTTCAGGCAAAGGGGCGATATTTTGTAACTAGGGAGGAGGCAACCGAGTACGAGAGGAGGGCGGAGACAGCTCGCCTCCAAGTTGCAGCTCATCAGGCAATTGCCGTTGCATCTCAGTATGACCCCAACTATAACTTTGGATATCCGCCAGGCCAGCCGTGGCCATAGACCAACTTAGGCCAAAAGCCTAAGCTTGGGGGAGTACGTATTTCTCACCAACATTGCATGTATGTTCACACACTCATGCTAGTTGTCGGTGCTCATACTTTTTCACTATATCATCCATGCTAATTTATTTTCCCTTTTTATGCTTTCTTCTTGTGTGTTTGATAAACCTTAAGAAAAACCAAAAAAATAATTAGTTGTAGCTTTTAGGTAGTTTACTTTCCATGCCTGTAGTAGTAATTAAAAAGAAAACCCAAAGAGATTTCTCGGTCTTCTTTTGCTTCTTGGGAGCTTTCACATGTAAATAGTTTTATTTCTTTTCTTGTTCTTTGGGGGTCGAGAGGAGAAGACCATGATTAAAATGTTGAGTTCCTCTTATATGCATTATTGTTGATCTAACAAAGAGCCCATATTACCTTGTCTTCTCTCTTGAATTGAATGCTTGCAGATTCCAGCTTAGTCCAATGCACGTGCACTATTATTATTATCCACACTATTCGGTCGTGCAAGTGACAGGCAATAATGATGATTAGATGATGAAATTATTGAGATGAGAAAAGCTTGTATGAACTCGACCTCTCTGGTTTTTGTAAATATGATTAGTTCATCGTTCCTGATTTAGCCTATTATGAATAAACATGTTTGCAATGACAATTAGATATTGTAGTTGCTTATGCCATGCTTAATTAGCTAGGAGCTTATAATGGTTTACCTTGCGTGCCAACATGCTATTAAAATTGTTGTGATGTGGTATGATAGGGTGGTATCCTCTTTTGAACGATTCGAGTGGCTTGACTTGGCACATGTTCACGCATGTAGTTGAAACAAAATCAACATAGCCTCTACGATATTTATGTTCATGGTGCATTATATCCTACTCATGCTTGCATTCGGTGTTGATTAATTTTAATGCATGTTCATGACTGTTGTCGCTCTCTAGTTGGTCGCTATCCAGTCTTTTTCTAGCCTTCACCTGTACTAAGTGGGAATATTGCTTGTGCATCCAATTCCATAAACCCCAAAGTTGTTCCACATGAGTCCACCATACCTACCTATATACGGTATCTACCTGCCGTTCCAAGTAAATTTGTATGTGCCAAACTCTAAACCTTCAAATAAACATTATGTTCTGTATGCTCGAATAGCTCATGTATCAACTAGGGTTGTCTGTATCTTCCATGCTAGGCGGGTTATTCTCAAGAGGAGTGGACTCCGCTCCTCACTCATGAGAAAATGGCTGGTCACCGGGATGCCCAGTCCCATGCTTTATGCAAATCAAATCAAAATAACTGCAAACAAAACTTCCCCGGGACTCTTGTTAGTTGGAGGCACTCGTTGTTTCGAGCAAGCCATGGATTGATGCTTGTTGGTGGAGGGGGAGTATAAACTTTACCATTCTGTTTGGGAAACGCCTATAATGTGTGTAGCATGGAAGATATTGGGATCTCTCGGTTGTTATGTTGACAATGAAAGTATACCACTCAAAATATAATTCATATCTATTTCAAAACCGAGCTCTGGCACCTCTACAAATCCCCGCTTCCCTCTGTGAAGGGCCTATCTATTTACTTTTATGTTCAATCATCATCCTCTTATTAAAAAACACCAGTTGGAGAGCACCGCTATCATTTGCATCCATTATTGTTAGTTTACACTGAGTATGAATTGACTGGATCTCTTTTACCATGAATTACAATGCCTAGTCAGTCCTTGATCTTTAAAGGTGCTCTGCATTTATGTTTTGCGGTCTCATAAAGGGCTAGCGAGATACCATCCCGTTATATCATATTATGATTGTTTTGAGAAAGTGTTGTCATCCGAGATTTCTTATTATTGCTCTCTAGTTGATTATGCCATTGATATGAATAAACATGAGACCTAAGTGTTATTGTGAATATGGTTAGTTCATAATCTTTGCTGAAAACCCAAATGCTGGCTTTACATATTTACAACAACAAGAGCAAACATAGTTTGTAAAAGTTTTTCTTTATCACTTTCAATTTATCAACTGAATTGCTTGAGGACAAGCAAAGGTTTAAGCTTGGGGGAGTTGATACATCTCCGTCGTATCTACTTTTCCAAACACTTTTGCCCTTGTTTTGGACACTAACTTGCATGATTTCAATGGAACTAACCCGGACTGACGATGTTTTCAGCAGAATTGCCATCGTGTTATTTTTGTGCAGAAAAAAAGTTCTCGGAATGACTTGAAAATCAACAGAGAATTATTTTGGAATATATAAAAAAATACTAGAAGAAGAATCCACGTCAGGGGGGCCTCCACCTATCCACGTGGGTGGGGGCCCGCCCCCTGCCTCGTGGGCCCCCTGACACTCCATCGACCTCAACCTTGACTCCATATGTTCACTTTCGGGGAGAAAAAAATCAGAGAGAAGGATTCATCACGTTTTACGATACGGAGCCGCTGCCAAGCCCTAAACTCTCTCGAGAGGGTTGATCTGGAGTCCGTTCGGGGCTCCGGAGCGGGGAATCTGTCGCCATCATCATCATCAACCTTCCTCCATCACCAATTTCATGATTCTCACCGCCGTGAGTGAGTAATTCCATCGTAGGCTTGTTGGACGGTGATGGGTTGGATGAGATTTATCATGTAATCGAGTTAGTTTTGTTAGGGTTTGATCCCTAGTATCCACTATGTTCTGAGATTGATGTTTCTATGACTTTGCTATGCTTAATTCTTGTCACTAGGGCCCGAGTGCCATGATTTCAGATCTTAACCTATTATGTTTTCATGAATATATGCGAGTTCTTGATCCTATCTTGCAAGTCTATAGTCACCTACTATGTGTTATGATCCGGCAACCCCGAAGTGACAATAATCGGTACCACTCCCAGTGATGACCGTAGTTTGAGGAGTTCATGTATTCACTATGTGTTAATGCTTTGGTCAGGTACTCTATTAAAAGGAGGCCTTAATATCCATTAGTTTCCAATAGGACCCCGCTGCCACGGGAGGGTAGGCCAAAAGATGTCATGCAAGTTCTTTCCATAAGCACGTATGACTATATTCAGAATACATGCCTACATTACATTGATGAACTGGAGCTAGTTATGTGTCACCCTAGGTTATGACTGTTACATAATCGATCGCATCCGGCATAATCCTCTATCACTGATCCATTGCCTACGAGCTTTCCATATATTGTTCTTCGCTTATTTACTTTTCCGCTGCTACTGTTACAATCACTATAAAACCCAAAAATATTACTTTTGCTACCTTTACTTTTTGCTACCGTTACCACTACTATCATATTACTTTGCTACTAAATACCTTGTTGCAGATATTAAGTTTCTAGGTGTGGTTTAATTGACAACTCAGCTGCTAATACTTGAGAATATTCTTTGGCTCCCCTTGTGTCGAATCAATAAATTTGGGTTGAATACTCTACCCTCGAAAACTGTTGCAATCCCCTATACTTGTTGGTTATCAACGGCCTGAGACTCTTCTAGCCCATCTCTTTTACTCCAGGGGCTTCTTTTGGTCCATAAAAGATATTCAAAAATTGGCACGTCAATTGGACTCCGTTTGGTATTCCTTTTCTGTAAAACTCAAAAACAAGGAAAAACAGAAACTGGCACTAGGCTCTGGGTTAATAGGTTAGTCCCCAAAATCATATCAAATACCATATAAATGCATATAAAACATCCTAGATGGATAATATAATAGGATGGAACAATCAAAAATTATAGATACGTTGGAGACGTATCAAGCATCGCCAAGCTTAATTCCTGCTCGTCCTCGAGTAGGTAAATGATAAAAACATAATTTTTGATGTGGAATGCTTCCTAACATAATTTTCAATGTAATTTTCTTTATTGTGGCATGGATATTCAGATCCGAAAGATTCAAGACCAAAGTTTAATGTTGACATACTTCAATCATACTAACCAAGCAATTATGTCTTCTCAAAATAACATAGAAAGCTCATCCCTACAAAATCATATAGTTTGGCCATGCTTCTTTTTTGTCACAGAAAATGCTCCCATCATGCACAACCCCGATGACAAGCCAAGCAATTGTTTCATAATTTAGTATTCTCAAACTTTTTCACCTTTCACGCAATACATAAGCGTGAGCCATGGACATAGCACTATGGGTGGAATAGAATATGATGATGGACATTGTGTGGAGAAGACAAAAATGGAGAAAGTCTCACATTAACGTGGCTAATCAACGGGCTATGGAGATTCCCATCAATTGATGTCAATGCGAGGAGTAGGGATTGCCATGCAACGGATGCACTAGAGCTATAAATGTATGAAAGCTCAACAAAAGAAACTAAGTGGGTGCGCATCCAACTTGCTTGCTCAGGAATACCTAGGGCATTTGAGGAAGCCCATTGTTGGAATATACAAGCCAAGTTCTATAATGAAAATTCCCACTAGTATATGAAAGTGACAGAATAAGAGACTCTCTATCATGAAGACCATGGTGCTACTTTGAAGCACAAGTGTGGTAAAAGAATAGTAGCATTGCCCCATCTCTCTTTTTCTCTCATTTTTTGGACCTTCTCTTTTTTTGGCCTTTCTCCTTTTTTTATTTCCTCACACAGGACAATGCTCTAATAATGATGATCATCACACTTCTATTTATTTACAACTCAAAAATTACAACTCGATACTAGAACAAAATATGACTCTATGTGAATGCCTTCGGCGATGTACCGGGATGTGCAATGAATCAAGAGTGACATGTATGAAAGAATTATGAATGGTGGCCATGCCACAAATACGATGTCAACTACATGATCATGCAAAGCAATATGACTATGATGAAGCATGTCATAATAAACGGAATGGTGGAAAGTTGCATGGCAATATATCTCGGAATGGCTATGGAAATGCCATAATAGGTAGGTATGGTGGCTGTTTTGAGGAAGGTAAATGATGGGTTTATGGTACCGCGAAAGTTGCGCGGCATAAGAAAGGCTAGCAATGGTGGAAGGGTGAGTGTGTATAATCCATGGACTCAACATTAGTCATAAAGAAGTCACATAATTATTGCAAAAATCTACAAGTCATCAAAACCAAGCACTAAGCGCAAGCTCCTAGGGGGATAGATTGGTAGGAAAAGACAATCGCTCGTCCCCAACCGCCACTCATAAGGAAGGCAATCAAAGACCACCTCATGCTTCAAATTTGTCACACAACGGTTACCATACGTGCATGCTACGGGACTTGCAAACCTCAACACAAGTATTTCTCAATTTCACAATTACTCAACTAGCACGACTCTAATATCACCATCTTTATATCTCAAAACAATTATCAAGTATCAAACTTCTCATAGTATTCAATGCACTCTATATGAAAGTTTTTATTATACCCATCTTTGATGCCCATCATATTAGGACTAGTTTCATAACCAAAGCAAATTACCATGCTGTTTAGGACTCTCAAAATAATATAATTGAAGCATGAGAGATCAATAATTTCTATAGAATAAAACCACAGTCGTTCTCTAAAAGATATAAGTGAAGCACTAGAGCAAACGACAAACTACTCCGAAAGATATAAAGTGAAGATCAATAGGTAGTTGAATAATTATGCAACTATGTGAAGACTCTCTAACATTTAAGAATTTCAGATCTTGGGATATTATTCAAACAGCAAGCAAAACAAAATAAAATAAAATGATGCTCCAAGCAAAACACATATCATGTGGTGAATAAAAATATAACCTCAAGTAGAGTTACCGATAGACGAACATGAAAGAGGGGATGCCATCTGGGGCATCGCCAAGCTTAGGCTCTTGGTTGTCCTTGAATATTACCTTGGGATGCCTTGGTCATCCCTAAGCTTAGGCTCTTGCCACTCCTTATTCCATAGTCCATCGAATCTTTACCCAAAACTTGAAAACTTCACAACACAAAACTTAACAGCAAACTCGTAAGCTCCGTTAGTATAAGAAAATAAATCACCACTTAGGTACTGTTGTGAACTCATTCTAAATTCATATTGGTGTAATATCTACTGTATTCCAACTTCTCTATGGTTCATACCCTCCGATACTACTCATAGATTCATCAAAATAAGCAAACAACACAATGAAAACAGAATCTGTCAAAAACAGAACAGTGTGTTGAAATCTGGAGATTTCGAATACTTCTGTAACTCCAAAAATTCTGAAAAATTAGGAAAACCAGGAAAATTTGTATATTGATCTACTGCAGTTGGAATTGGTATTTTATCACTCTCTGGTAAAAACTTAAAATTATTTTGGTGAGGGCATACTTTCTGTTTTTATCAGCAAGATCAAACAATAATCACCCAAGAAGATCCTAAAGGCTTTACTTAGCACAAACACTAATTAAAACATAAAAAACACAATCATAAGAGGCTAGATGAATTATTTATTACTAAACAGGAACGCAAAGCAAAGAACAAAAATAAAATTGGGTTGCCTCCCAACAAGCGCTATCGTTTAACGCCCCTAGCTAGGCATGGTGATTTCAATGATGCTCACATAAAAGATAAGAATTGAAACATAAAGAGAGCATCATGAAGAATATGACTAGAATATTTAAGTCTAGCCCATTTCCTATGCATAGGGATTTTGTGAGCAAATAATTTATGGGAACAAGAATCAACTAGCATAGGGAAGCAAAACAAGCATAACTTCAAAACTTCCAACATGTAGAGAGGAAACTTGATATTATCGCGACTCCTACAAGCATATATTCCTCCCTCATAATAATTTTCAGTAGCATCATGAGTGAATTAAACAATATAACCATCACATAAAGCATTATTTTCATGATGCACAAGCATAGAAATTTTGTTACTCTCCACATAAACAAATTTCTTCTCATGAATAGTAGTGGGAACAAACTCAACAAAATAACTATCATGTGAGGCATAATTCAATTGAAAATTAAAATCAACATGACAAGTTTCATGTATAGCATACATGTCATCACAATAATCATCATAGATAGGAGGCATGCTTTCATCATAATAAATTTGCACATCAAAACTTGGGGGACTAAAAATATCATCTTCATCAAACATAACATCCCCAAGCTTGTGACTTTGCATATCATTATCATCATGGATATTCAAGGAATTCATACTAACAACATTGCAATCATGCTCATCATCCAAAGATTTAGTGCCAAACATTTTAATACATTCTTCTTCTAACACTTTGGCACAATTATCGGAATCCTTATTTTCACGAAAGACATTAAAAAGATGAAGCATATGAGGCAACCTTAATTCCATTTTTTGTAGTTTTCTTTTATAGACTAAACTAGTGATAAAAAAATAAACAAAAAGATTCGATTGCAAGATCTAAAGATATACCTTCAATCACTAACCTCCCCAGCAACGGCGCCAGAAAAGAGCTTGACGTCTACTACACAACCTTCTTCTTGTAGACGTTGTTGGGCCTCCAAGTGCAGAGGTTTGTAGGACAGTAGCAAATTTCCCTCAAGTGGATGACCTAAGGTTTATCAATCCGTTGGAGGCGTAGGATGAATATGGTCTCTCTCAAACAACCCTGCAACCAATTAGCAAAGAGTCTCTTGTGTCCCCAACACACCCAATACAATGGTAAACTGAATAGGTGCACTAGTTTGGCGAAGAGGTGGTGATACAAGTGCAATACGGATGGTAGATATAGGTTTTTTTAATCTAAAAATATAAAACAGCAAGGTAACTAATGATAAAAGTGAGCGAAAACGGTATTGCAATGTGTTGAAACAGGGCCTGGGGTTCATACTTTCACTAGTGCAAGTTCTCTCAACAATAGTAACATAATTGGATCATATAACTATCCCTCAACATGCAACAAAGAGTCACCTCAAAGTCACTAATAGCGGAGAATAAATGAAGAGATTATTGTAGGGTACAAAACCACCTCAAAGTTATTCTTTTTGATCGATCTATTCAAGAGTCCGCACAACACGAAGCTATTTTCTCTGTTCAATCCATCCTAGAGTTCGTACTAGAATAACAACTTAAGAAACAAATCAACCAAAACCCTAATGTCACATAGATACTCCAATGTCACCTCAAGTATCCGTGGGTATGATTATACGATATGCATCACACAATCTCAGATTCATCTATTCAACCAACACAAAGAACTTCAAAGAGTGCCCCAAAGTTTCTATCGGAGAGTCAAGACGAAAACGTGTGCCAACCCCTATGCATAAGTTCATGAGGCCACGGAACTCGTAAGTTGATCACCAAAACATACATCAAGTGGATCACATGAATATCCCATTGTCACCATAGATAAGCACATGCAAGACATACATCGAGTGTTCTCAAATCCTTAAATACTCAACCCAATAAGATAACTTCAAAGGGAAAACTCAATCCATTACAAGAGAGTAGAGGGGGAGAAACATCATAAGATCCAACTATAATAGCAAAGCTCGCTATACATCAAGATCGTGCCAAATCAAGAACATGAGAGAGAGAGATCAAAAACATAGCTATTGGTACATACCCTCAGCCCCGAGGGTGAACTACTCCCTCCTCGTCATGGAGAGCGCCGGGATGATGAAGATGGCCACCGGCGAGGGATTCCCCCCCCTCCGGCAGGGTGCCAAAACAAGTTTAGATTGGTTTTAGGTGGCTACAGAGGCTTGCGGTGGTGGAACTCCCGATCTAGGTTATTTTCTGGAGGTTTATGTATTTATAGGAATTTTTGGCGTCGGGAACAAGTCAGGGGGTCCCCGAGTCATCCACGAGATTGGGCGGCTCGCCCAGGGGGTAGGGCGCACCCAGGGGGTACGGCAGGCCCCCACCCTCGTGGAAGTCCCGGGACTCTTCTGGCCCAACTCTTTTACTCCGGGAGCTTCTTTTGGTCCATAAAAAGTCATCAAAAATTGGCACGTCAATTGGACTCCGTTTGGTATTCCTTTTCTGTAAAACTCAAAAACAAGGAAAAAACAGAAACTGGCACTGGGCTCTAGGTTAATAGGTTAGTCCCAAAAATCATATAAAATACCATATAAATGCATATAAAACATCCTAGATGGATAATATAATAGCATGGAACAATCAAAAATTATAGATATGTTGGAAACGTATCAGCCTTCCATACCAACACTTTCCATGGAAGTTATTATTTGACAACATAAAGTAAATTCATTTTTAATTTTGGGACTGGGCATCCCTAATACCTTTGTCTTACTCTCGTGCAATGACAAGTGAACAAACACTCATCGTGAGAATAACACATCTAGCATGGAAAATATTAGCCACCCCTCACCGCCTTGTTAGTGGTACGAGCACACAAAAGATAAATTTATTTTGAATATTAGAGATGGCACATACAAATTTGCTTAGAACAGCAAAAGAATACCGCATATAGGTAGGTATAGTGGACTCATATGGCAAAACTGGTTTAAAGGTTTTTGGATGCACAAGTAGTGATCATACTTAGTGCAAAATGAAGGCTAGCAAAAGATTGAGAAGCGACCAACCAAGAAATGAATAATCTCATAAGCGAGCATTAAGCATAATTAATACAGAATAATGCACCACAAGTAGGATATAATTTCATTGCATAATTATTTATTTTCGTGCTTGCATAGGGAATCACAAACCTTAACACCAATATTCTTACTAAAGCATAATTACTCATCAACATGACTTGCATATCACATCGTCGTATCTCAAAACTATTACTAAGAAACAAGTTTATTTTGTCCAATGATCTTCATGGAAGTTCTTATTATATCCTTCTTGGATATCTACCACTTTGGAACTAATTTTCATATGCTGCTTTTGATAAGCTCAAACAAACATAAGTGAAGATCATGAGCATAAAATTTCTTTCTCTCAAATTAATTTAAGTGAAGCAAGAGAGAATTGCTTGAAAATTTTACTAACTCTCAAATAAATCTAAGTGAAGCAAGAGAGCATTTCTTCAAAAATACTAAAGTACACCGTGCTCAAAAATATATAAGTGAAGCACTAGAGCAAATCCATAGCTCATAAAAATTTAAGTGAAGCATAGAGAGAAATTCTAGCAAGTCATGACATAATTTTGGCTTTCTCAAATAGGTGTGTCCAGCAAGGGAGCAAGACTTAAAACACAAAATAAAACAAGAAAAGACTCATATCATACAAGATGCTCCAAGAAAAACACATAGTATGTGACGAATAAAAATATAGCTTCGAGTAAAATACCGATAGTCATTAGAAGAAAGAGGGGATGCCACTCGGGGGCATCCCCAAGCTTAGTTGCTTGCTCTCTTTGGATAATAGCTTGGGATGCCAGGGCATCCCCACGCTTAGGCTCTTCTTACTCCTTATTCCTTCATCCATCGTAAGATAACCCAAAACATGAAAACTTCAATCACACAAAACTCAACAAAAGCCTTCGGGAGATCCGTTAGTATAAGAAACCAAATCACTACTGTAAGTACTGTAGCAAAACAATTCATATTTTATTCTTGCATTATATCTGCTGTATTCCAACTTTTCTATGGCAAAAACTCATCAAAGAAAACCATAGAGCCATCAAAACAAGCACACAACACAAAGAAAACAGAATCTGTCAAAAACAGAACAGTCTGTAGAAATCTGGATATTTAGAATACTTCTGTAACTCTAAAAACTCTAAAAAATGGGAACTTTGTATATAAATCATTTGCAGAAGGAATCGGTATTTTATCGCTCTCTAGTCAAAAATGAAAATTATTTTCGCGAGCACAAAAGATTATGTTTTTTAGCAAGATCAAATAACTATCACCCAAGAAGATCCTAAAGGCTTTACTTGGCACAAACACTAATTAAAACACAAAAAACACAATCATAACAGTAGCATAATTTTGCAAACGCTCAAGAACAAAAAGCAAAAAGCAAAAATAAATTCTATTCATTGGGTTGCCTCCCAACAAGCGCTATAGTTTTACGCCCTTAGCTAGGCATAAATCATGGATCTATGTTTTGTCATCTTTGTTCAACTCTTCAATCAAACACTTAGAGTTCCTTAGAGATTTAGCATAGAGGTTTTCAATGACAATACTCCTAGGAGAAAATTTAAATAATTCATTCTTGGCAAAGGGATCTCTTATAACTTTAACAAAATCCGGGTGGATACTAATCATCTTAAGATCCTCTTTACTAGAAGTTGCACACTTGCTCTTAGTAACTTGGGTAGTCTTGCCAATTTTTACGGGAGTTTTTTCAACAGTTTTAGTGGAAGCAAAAGCCATACTAAAATTACTAAAGATTTCTTCCAGTTTCTCAATCCGAGACGGGCTTTCTTCAATTCTTTCATGAATTATGGTTGCCTTTTCTTTTAACAACTTAACTTCTCCCGCTTTTGACCCAATCTTAGTAGCAAAATTATGCGTCTTTTATCCAAGTTTTCAATATGTTCTTCAGTAAGCATTTTATTTTCAATAGCATCTAATTTTTCCATGACATGATCAAGAGTCAAAGTTGTTTCATTAACCATAAGGGGTGGTGAACCCACTAAATTTCCCATAGCATTGTAAGCATCAAGAGAGGGACACATCAAGAAATTTCCACTCTTAATCGTGTCAAGGACGAATCTATACCAAGTGCTGATACCCACATAAAAACAACGAAGAAGCATAACGGTAGATTGCTTACGAATAGATCTATTATGAGCATTGCAAATCCTATACCAAGCATCTTTTAAATTTTCTCCTCCCCATTGTTTAAAGTTGAGAACCTCGTTCTCGGGAGTGCACACAATAGAGGAAGAACTATCCATGATGATAATAACGGCAAACAAGATTGCACACAAAAATAGACCTGGCAAGAAAATGGCGAACGAAAAAGAGGGTGAATAAAACGACAATTTTTTGTGAAGTGGGTGTGACGCCCCCGATTCGACCATACACTAATCATACATGCAAATGTGTACGATCAAGATCAGGGACTGACGGGAAGATATCACAACACAACTCTAGACACAAATTAAAATAATACAAGCTTTTACAAGCTAGGAGCTCGAGGGCTCGAATACAAGCTCGATACACAAGCGTCAGCGGAAACAACAATATCTGAGTACAAACATAAGGTTAGACAAGACTGCCTTAAGAAGGCAAGCACAAAACAGCAATGATCGAAGAGGCAAGGCCTCCTGCCTGGGACCTCCTAACTACTCCTCGTCTTTGGCGGCCTCCGTGTAGTAGTATCCGTCAGCGGTAGCATCTGGCTTCTGGGATCCACCATCTGGTTGCATCAACCGAAAAGAAGAATGAAGGGCGAAATGGGGTAGCAAAGCAACCATGAGTACTCATCCAAAGTACCCGCAAGCATCAGATCTATACTAAGTATGCATTGGTATCAAAGGAAGGGTTGTATCCGTGGACTGAACTGCAGAATGCCAGAATAGAGGGGAAGACCTAGCCTACCGAAGACTAGCATCTTCAAGCAGCTCCAAGCATCTTGCAGCATATAGAAGAGTAAAGAATAGTAGTTTATATTTACCAAACATGTTGTAGTTAACTCCTAGAGATCCTTCCTCGACTCCCTGTAAGAAAGCAATCCCGGAGCCACATATCTCAAGTACCCATTTCTAGTTGTACTAGATCAGGATATAAGTCTGAAGATCCGTTACCGTGGACACGACTATTAATAGATAATCTTCCCTACAGGGGTGCACCGCATTTTCCAACATGCTTGATTACTATAGCCGAACACACTTTTCTGGGTCAATGCCCGGCCTTGGAAGATCAACACATCATAGCCCTACCTAGGCTCAGCAGAGAGGTCCCTGCCGGTCTACATCCTAAGCACTCCAAGGTGTGGGCCCATCGCGTGTTGCACTCTGCGTCGTTGTGCGGAGGGCGGGTCCAGGCTCCACCACTATAGGATGGTGTCGACCCAGCTGTGCCGCAATGCTGAATTGGATGTCTGACAAAGCTTTGGCTGATACTACGTCATCGAGGCCCATAACTATTCTTGTGTGGTGGTTAGTGCGTAAAGGCCAAAGGCCAACTCAGAACAAATACCCAAACCATAGTGTACTATTAGCTTGCGGAGACGAGCAGAGACTCATGATCGATGTGACCCCATCACCTTGTCTTGTGGACTTACGGAAAGGGCCCACAATGCCCGGCCGTGCCACGTAATTATCTTGGAGGTGTTATTCGGGCCCGCCCGACTTTCACAAAGGTCTCAAGTAAAGTCAAGGTAACTGTGTGTCCAAACATCAAGGGGAAAACCCGAGGAATCACCCTCTATGGATTCCACTCAATCTAATCGTCAAGGTGAACGTAAGAGGAACCACTCTCGAGGTTCACACTTGAGGGGTTGCACGATAGAGTCGTATCGGGAGTGGTAAAGGAGGAATCACCCTCGATGACCGTGGGAGTCCTGGATTAGGGGGTCTCCGGACAGCTGGATTATATCCTTTGGCCGGACTGTTGGACTATGAAGATACAAGATTGAAGACTTCGTCTCGTGTCCGGATGGGACTCTACTTGGCGTGGAAGGCATGATAGGCAACACGGATATGGATATCTCCTCCTTTGTAACCGACCTTGTGTAACCCTAACCCTCTCCAGTGTCTATATAAACCGGAGGGTTTTAGTCCGTAGGACACAACAACTACAACATACAATCATACCATAGGCTAGCTTCTAGGGTTTAGCCTCTCCGATCTCGTGGTAGATCTACTCTTGTACTACCCATATCATCAATATTAATCAAGAAGGACGTAGGGTTTTACCTCCATCAAGAGGGCCCGAACCTGGGTAAAACATTGTGTCCCCTGCCTCCTGTTACCATCCTCCTTAGACGCACAGCTCGGGACGCCCTACCCGAGATCCGCCGGTTTTGACACCGACATTGGTGCTTTCATTGAGAGTTCCTCTGTGTCGTCGCCGTTAGGCTTGATGGCTCCTACTATCATCGATAGCGATGCAGTCCAGGGTGAGATTTCTCCCAGGACAGGTCTTCGTGTTCGGCGGCTTTGCACTGCAGGCCAATTCGCTTGGCCATCTAGAGCAGATTGAAAGTTACACCCCTGGCCACGAGGTCAGGTTTGGAAGCTTAAACTACACGAACGATATCCATGAAGACTTGATCTTCAACGGATTCGAGCCTCTGCCTTGTGCGTCACGCGGTCACGATGAGTATGATTTAGCTCTACCATCGGATGGTTTTCAGGAGATCGCACAGGCAGCCGCTCCGACCCTCAATTCGGAGCCAGTTGCGTCGTCCGTGGATGGGTGGATGGACCCCGCCATGGAGGCCTTACCCTCAGCGGGGACCGAGCCAAACATCGACCTTACCTTGCACGAGAGCCGTGTTATTAAACTGCCGGGTCCTTCTCCGGCCATGGACTCCGAACCGCCTGCGCCCATTCCTACCGAATCCAATTGCGCGCCGATCATGGAGTTTACCTCCGTGGATATTTTTCAGCAGTCGCCCTTTGGCGACATACTTAACTCATTAAGGTCTCTCTCCTTGTCAGGAGGATCCTGGCCGAACTATGTCCGGCAGGATTGGGATGCGGACGACGAAGAAATTCACGGCCCACCCACCACCCACTTAGTAGCCACTGTCGATGACTTAACCGACATGCTCGACTTCGACTCCGAAGACATCGACGGTATGGACGATGATGCGAGAGACAAAGAGGAACCACTGCCCATAGGGCACTGGACAGCCACCTCATCATACGATATATACATGGTGGATACACCCAAAGAAGGCAATGGCGATGAGATAGCGGAGGATGACCCCTCCAAGAAGCAACCCAAGCGCCGACGTCAACGGCTCCGCTCTAAGTCCCGCCAAAGAAAAAGTGGTGATACCAGCACATGAGATAATAACACTCCGGATAGTGCCGAAGACAACAACAATCCCCTCCAGCAAGGTTTAGAGCAGGAGGATGGAGGAGCCAGCCCTCCTGAGAAAGCGACAGATGTAGAGACGGAGGATGATAATTACATGACCCCCTCCGAAGACGAGGCAAGCCTCAGCGACGACGAATTTGCCGTGCTAGAGGATCCCGTCGAACAAGAGCGCTTCAAACGCCAGTTTATAGCCACGACAAATAGCCATAAGAAAAAGCAGCAGCAGCATCAAGCTGATCAAGATCTGCTAGGTGTCAGATGGACTGAAGTCCTCACGGCCGAAGAATATAAACTCGAGCGCCCCTCCAAGAGTTACCCAAAATGCAGGTTGCTACCCCGACTGGAGGACGAAGCGTATGACGCGGCTGATCGGCCACCTCGTGGCCGCGATAGAGAGGCATTCCAGCCAAAAACTCAGCCTGCACCCCGACGCCATTCAAATAAAAAGGCATGGGGAGATACGCCAGACCTGTGAGACATATTGGAGGACAAAGAAAAGCATGCAAGATTGATCTACGGATCACGGGGGCGCGCCACTACGCGAGACGATAAATGTCACGCCGGATACAGTAAAAGTAAATCTGGTCGGGCCGAACACGGTGGGCAAGACCCATTCGAGCTGCGTCGCGATATAGCCCAATACAAAGGCGCCGCACACCCCTTATGCTTCACAGACGAAGTAATGGATCATCAAATCCCAGAAGGTTTCAAACCTGTAAATATTGAATCATACGACAGCACAACAGATCCCGCAGTATGGATCGAGGATTTCCTCCTCCACATCCACATGGCCCGCGGTGATGACTTACACGCCATCAAATACCTCCCACTAAAGCTCAAGGGACCAGCGCGGCATTGGCTTAACAGCTTGCCAGTAGAGTCCATCAGCTGTTGGGAAGATCTGGAAGCCGCATTCCTCGACAACTTTCAGGGCACTTATGTGCGGCCACCAGATGCCGATGACTTGAGCCACATAATTCAGCAGCCAGAAGAATCGGCCAGGCAATTCTGGACTCGGTTCCTAACAAAGAAAAATCAAATTGTCGACTGTCCGGATGCAGAGGCCCTAGCGGCTTTCAAACACAACATCCGCGACGAATGGCTAGCCCGGCACCTTGGTCAGGAAAAGCCAAAATCTATGGCAGCCCTCACGACACTCATGACCCGCTTTTGTGCGGGAGAAGACAGCTGGCTGGCTCGCAGTAATAACATATCAAAGAACCATGGTACTTCGGATACCAAGGACGGCAATAGCAGGTCACATCGCAACAAACATAAGCGCCGCATTAACATCGATAATAACGAGGATACGGTAGTCAATGCCGGATTCAAAGGCTCTAAACCCGGTCAGCGGAAAAAGCCTTTCAAACAAAGTACGCCAGGTCCGTCCAGCTTGGACCGTATACTTGATGGCTCGTGCCAAATACACGGCACCCTAGAAAAGCCAGCCAATCACACCAACAGGGATTGTTGGGTGTTCAAGCAGGCCGGCAAGTTAATTACTGAAAACAAGGACAAGGGGCCACATAGCGATGACGAGGAGGAGCCCCGGCAGCCACACACCGGAGGACAGAAGAGGTTTCCCCCGCAAGTGTGGACGGTGAACATGATTACGCAACCCACATCCCCAAGAGGGAGCGGAAGCGTGCGCTAAGGGACGTTTATGCATTGGAGCCAGTCGCCCCAAAGTTCAACCCATGGTCCTCCTATCCGATCACTTTTGATCACAGGGACCATCCCACTAGTATCCGTCATGGCGGATTCGCCGCACTGGTTCTGGACCCAATCATTGACGGATTTCACCTCACTCGAGTCCTTATGGATGGCGGCAGCAACCTGAACCTGATTTATCAGGACACAGTGCGCAAAATGGGTATAGACCCCTGAAGGATCAAACCCACAAAAACGACCTTTAAAGGCGTCATTCCAGGCGTAGAGGCCCATTGCATAGGCTCAATTACACTGGAAGTGGTCTTCGGATCCCCGGATAACTTCCGAAGCGACGAGTTAATCTTCGATATAGTCCCGTGCCGCAGTGGTTATCATGCACTGCTTGGGCGAACCGCATTTGTGAGATTCAATGCGGTACTACATTATGCATACCTCAAGCTCAAGATGCCAGGACCTCGCGGGGTTATTACAGTCAATGGAAACACAGAGCGCTCTCTTCGAACGGAGGAGAACACCGCGGCCCTCGCAGCAGAAGCGCAAAGCAGCCTCTCAAGGCAATCCACCGGTTCAGCGTTTCAAGCGCCCGGACACCTTCAAGCGCGCTCGGAGCAATCGGCAACTAGACCGCCTGGCGCGATCTGAGCTCGTATAGCAATGCGGCCCCCACCCCAGTCCCAGCCAAATGGTGAAACTCGTGCCACGCGTACATAATTACGCATTAAAAATACCATGGGCACTAGTGGGGAGGGGGGCACAACTGGGCACGCCCCAAGACACGGCTTAAACCGCACTAGGGGCTTCCCGTTTGGTTATTTTTCTCTTTTTCAGGACCTTAATCTCTGGAAACCCTGTCCGGCAGCACTATTGCCGAACACATGATGCAGCAACCAAGGAGGCAGAAAGCTACGTCACACCATGGCATTCCCAGGTGGATTACAATAACGAGCGAAATATTTGATTTACTACTATTCCTCAGCTTGCCCTTGGAAGGGAAATAGCCCTACTCTTTGCTTATCACACCATCTATATCATTCTGCTTTAACGCACCTTTTTGAATAAACAATGCATAACATTATGACTATTATTGCATCCTTGTTATATATATGTGTTCATTAATGACGTCTTGCAACAGTACACTTTGGTACGGCCAATACACCAGGGGCTTACGTACCCCACAATATGGTGTGAAAAGTCCGAACACTTTCACAAGTGCGGCACCCCGAACTTATAGCATTATATGCATCAGCTCTGAATCATGTCTTTGGTCAAATGTTGGGTTTGCCCGGCTCCTATGTTTTGGTACCTTACGTTCCGCTCTATCGGCTAAGGTAGCACTAGGAGAACTACTGCGATTGTGCCCCAGTTCTGCTGGGCTGAGCACCTCAGTAGAGAAAGCTGAAACTGACTGTCATGATAAGGCGAGAGACTGGTTGCTGTTCGGCGAGCTTTTCGAGTCCCTAAAGACATATGCCGCTTAGAGCGAGGGGCCGGCCCTGCCCGGCTTAAAGGCGTGTATCGCGCCCCGAATTTGGCCTTCCGAATACCAGGGGCTTCGTCGAAATTTAAAATTATAGAATTCTATGGCGAAGTGAGAGTGATAAAGCATTATTAGTCCAGTTGCCTTGTTCATTGTGCTGAGCGCCTCCCTCGAAGGACCCAAACATGGGAACAAGAGTGCTCAGGTTTATCCCGAACACCCCAACACTCGCAGCATGGGGGCAAAAGCCGAGGACTAGCCATCTCTCAGATTGGATAAACGGTCAAACAAAGGTAATATTTTAAATTCACACAAGCGTTGCATAGCGCATATGAAACAAGTTTACCTCATACAGGATCACACGAGCAAGTTTACTCAAATATTACATCCTTGGAACATTCGTCCGCTACAAGACAGGCACCCTTCAGAACACCCTCATAATAAATTTCGGGGGTGCGATGCTCCTTGCCCTACGGTGGCCCTTCCTTGATCAGCTTCACATCGTCTAGCTTGGCCCACTGCACCTTCACACGGGCGAAAGCCCGGCGTGCACCTTTGATGCAGACGGACCGCTTGATGACCTCCAGCCGTGGGCAGACATCCACAAGCCGCCTCACCAGGCCAAGTAGCTGTTCGGAAGGGCGTCGCCAGGCCACAGCCGGACTATAAGGCCCTTCATGGCCTGTTCGGCCGCCTTGTGCAGCTCGACCAGCTGCTTTAGCTGGTCGCTCAGAGGCATCGGGTGTTCGGTCTCAGTATACTGAGACCAGAACAGCTTCTCCGTTGAGCTTCCCTCCTCGGCCTGGTAAAACTGTGCGGCATCCGACACGCTGCGGGGCAAATCTGCGAATGCTCCTGGAGAGCTCCGAATTCGGGTAAGTAATCGGTAATTTACTTTTACATGCTTGCTTTGCATATAGAATGCCTTACCCGCCGCTATTTTCTTCATCGCATCAATCTCCTGGAGGGCCTTTTGGGCTTCGGCCTTGGCACTTTTTGCGCTCTTGAGGGCCGCGGCAAGCTCAGACTCTCGTGTCTTCGAGTCAAGCTCCAACGCCTCGTGCTTTGTCACGAGAGCCTAGAGCTCTTGCTACACCTCGCCCACACGAGCCTCTTATTTTTCCCGCTCGGTGCACTCCTTGGCCGCTTTATCTTCGGCCTTGGTTAGCGCTTGCTTCAGGGTTGCCACCTCGGTCGTGGCCCCTGGCAAATATACGATGATCCTGTCATTTTGCAATCGCGTCTTCTTTTATATATATACATATCTATAGACATGGTATTACTTACCCTTGTTCTCCTCGAGCTTCCTCTTGGAAAGGCCGAGCTCTTTCTTGGACCCCTCGAGGTCCTTCTTCAGTACGGCGACCTCCGCAGTCAGTGCGGCAGACGCCAGCAGCGAGGCCTGCATACGCATATTGACATACTTATATTAGACTCTTGTGATATTATTTGATCCTTTGTTCGGCTTTTCTTTGTGAACACCGAACAAAGCATCAGGGCTACTGTCTATGCGGTAATATTTTTCCTATATCTTAAAACACTTACCTCAAAGCCTGTTAGAAGGCTGGCACATGCTTCAGTCAATCCGCTCTTGGCGGAGTGAACCTTCTGGACCACCACACTCATAATAGTACGGTGCTCCTCGTCGATGGAAGCGCTGCGAAGCGCTTCCAGCAGATTGTCCGGCGCCTTTGGATGGATAGAGGTCGCCGGCACAGGCGTCTTTCCCCTCTTAGAAGGAGGCCGCCTGCCCGAGCCCGAAACCACTGGAGGTTCTGACATGGTGTTCGGCTGAGGGCCGAACTCGGAGCTCTCATGGGCCTTATCTCCTCGGCTCCCGGAGTCCGGGAGGCCGCCTTGAGGCGCCTCCGGGACTGTCTCCCCTCGACCCGGTGCCTCATAAGACAGCACCTCGGCGTCGTCCGCAGGATATGGGGAGGTGGCGGTCGGGACTAGATCGCTATCCATGTCCGACGAGCCCAGGGAGCCGTCCGATGGTACATCGATACGGGCTCGGGGCGGCCTGCATAATCATATTTCGGTGTTAGGTGAAGTAGTGCGGCAAAGGAATACTATGACTTACTCTGGTATCCGAATACTTATGACTTCCCCAGGGGCTTGGCCCGAGGCAGCCACTCGTCTTCGTCGTCGGCGGTGGTGGTAGAGTAGTCCGGAAGGAGAGTTCTCCCCTTCTTGGACCCTTCGGCCTCCCCAGTTGGGGCGGCCTTCCTTTTCTTGTCTCCCCCGTCTGGAGGGGGAGCACCTTCTTCTGCCTCCTCGTCTTCGGGGGAGGATTGCGCCTTAGAGTCCTCAGACGGTGAGTCCGACGACGCCTGGCGTCGGGAACTCTTTCGGGTTCCCTTGGCCTTCTTGGTCTTCTCCAGCACCATATAAGGAGTCGGAGTCAGCATCTTCGCCAGAAGAGCGTCTGCTGGGCCTTCGGGCAAAGGAGCCGGACAGTCGATCTGTCCGGCCGTCTCCTGCCAGTCCTGTCAAAGGTACGGGAGTTTAGATCCCGCATGGAGTCAATCTATAAAAAATAAGTATCCCGTGAAAGGTAAAGCAGCTTACCGCACTGGCTTGGCGCTTCGCGCTGAATCCGCGATCCTCAGTAATGGGAGGGGGGACCTCGGCGCTTTTGAACAGCACCCTCCAGGCATCTTCGTGAGTTGTGTCGAAGAGCCTGTTCAGAGTTCGGTGCTGCGCCGGGTCGAACTCCCACAAGTTGAAGTCCCGTTGTTGGCACGGGAGGATCCGGCGGTGGAGCATGACCTGGACTACGTTGACGAGTTTGAGCTTCTTGTTCACCATGTTTTGAATACATGTTTGGAGTCCGGTCAGCTCTCCCGAACTACCCCAGGACAGGCCCTTCTCTTTCCAGGAGGTGAGCCGCGTGGGGATGCCAGATCGGAACTCGGGGGCCGCTGCCCATGCAGGGTCACGCGGCTCGGTGATGTAGAACCACCCCGATTGCCACCCCTTTATGGTTTCCACAAAGGAGCCCTCGAGCCATGTAACATTGGGCATCTTGCCCACCATGGCGCCTCCGCACTCCGCCTGGCAGCCGCCCACAACCTTTGGCTTGACATTGAAGGTCTTCAGCCATAAGCCGAAGTGGGGCTTGATGCGGAGGAAGGCCTCACACACGACGATAAACGCCGAGATGTTGAGGATGAAGTTCGGGGCCAGATCGTGGAAATCCAGGCCGTAGTAGAACATGAGCCCCCAGACGAATGGGTGGCGAGGGAATCCCAGTCCGTGGAGGAAATGGGTAAGGAACACTACCCTCTCATGGGGCCCAGGGGTGGGGATGAGCTGCCCCTCATCTGGGTGCCGGTGCGCAATGTCATCGTGCAGGTATCCGACTCTCCTCAGCTTCTTGATGTCTCCTTCCGTGATGGAGGAGACCATCCACCTGCCTCCCGCTCCGGACATGGTTGGAGAAGGTTGAGGTAGGAAGTGCGGACTTGGGCGCTAGAGCTCGAGTGTGCGAAAACGGATGAGGAAAGGAGGAAGAAGGCATGGATGAAAAGGTGAATCATTATCCCTTTATATGGGCGGACGAAACTAAGTGTCCCCACTAGCCTGGTAAAACTCGCTTATCCCCCAAGCGTCGTAATCGATGGCGCGGTTGGGTTACCCACGTCCGTATTGATGAGAATCCCGTGATAAGGGGACACGATCTCTGCTTTGACAAGACGTGTCAAAAAACTGCCTCGCGTTATGTGCGGGGCTAGTTAAAGGAAACGGTTCGAATAATCATCGGGCCATGACATAATGTTGTGTTGTCAAAACAAGTCAGCAAATTAGATTTGCGGAAATATTATTCTCTCTACGGTGGTATGTGGAACTTATTTTGCAGGGTTGGACACTATCCTTGTATTCAAATTCTTCTGTGATGTATTCGGAGGAGGAACCCGCCTTGAAATGCCGAAGATAATACTGCGCGCCGGACTCACCGTCATTGAAGCTTGGTTCAGGGGCTACTGAGGGAGTCCTGGATTAGGGGGTCTCCGGACAGCCGGACTATATCCTTTGGCCAGACTGTTGGACTATGAAGATACAAGATTGAAGACTCTGTCTCGTGTCCGGATGGGACTCTACTTGGCGTGGAAGGCAAGATAGGCAATACGGATATGGATATCTACTTCTTTGTAACCGACCTTGTGTAACCCTAACCCTCTTCGGTGTCTATATAAACCGGAGGGTTTTAGTCCGTAGGACACAACAACTACAACATACAATCATACCATAGGCTAGCTTCTAGGGTTTAGCCTCTTCGATCTCGTGGTAGATCTACTCTTGTACTACCCATATCATCAATATTAATCAAGAAGGACGTAGGGTTTTACCTCCATCAAGAGGGCCCGAACCTGGGTAAAACAATGTGTCCCCTGCCTCCTGTTACCATCCGCCTTAGATGCACAGTTCGGGACCCCCTACCCGAGATCCGCCGGTTTTGACACCGACAATGACAACGACCGAATAACTGCACTACAGAGCCATCACCAGGAGTGCGTTATGAGGTATCACCCTCGGCACTCGATAGTAGCTTTGCAAAGTCGAGCAACAAAAGGGGCGTGATGTGATGTGAGGTGTCGGGCCCTGGTTGTCGGTCATGTTGATCGAGTCATCAATGATGAATCAGGGGCAACAAGGACAAGGTGGGGGTCACTGATGGATCATTAACCAACCTATACTAAGCAGTTTAGGTTAAGCAGGTAAGGTACAACGACAGGTACAAAAGCAGGCTATGCATCAGAGTAGGAGCAATCGATTATAGTAGAAATATCTAATGCAAGCAGGAGAGAATGGAATGGGCGATATCGGAATGATCAAAAGGGGCGCGGGCGGGACGATTGATGGTGGAGCGGGGCATTACATTGAGTGCATGGGTGGCCGGAGGCGGCGCGGGCGGGACGCGGGGCGGCAACGGCGGAGCAGGGCCGCAGCCACCCACGGGCAAGCGCGCGCAGGGCGCCACTGGCCAGCAGGAGCACAGCCAGGTCCTGGCAGGGACGCGCCGGAGCGGGTGCATGGGTCACGGGGAGGGGGCTAGAGGCGCGCGGGACACACGGCGAGCGCAGTTAGAGCTAGGACGAGCACGAGCGCCGGGCGTGACGGTGCAGCCCCGGGCAGGGGAGGTGGGACGGCGACCTACGGCATTCGGGGCGAGGGAAACAGAGGAGGGAGAGCTCACAGCGGGGGCGCACGAGGCCCAGTGACGGATTAGTAGTAGCAGCGGCGCGGCAACGATGATGGACGACGGCGGAGACCCGATGAAGAAGAGCGAGCGGGCACCGTCTTGGAGGTCCTTGTCGCCGTCACTGTAGTGCAGACAGGGCCGCGGAGTACGACGATCCCTCTGGACACGCTATCGGGGCTTGATACGTCTCCAACGTATCTATAATTTTTGATTGTTCCATGCTATTATATTATCTGTTTTGGATGTTTAATGGGCTTTATTATGCACTTTTATGTTATTTTTAGAACTAACCTATTAACCAAAGGCCCAATGCAAATTGCTGTTTTTTTTGCCTATTTCAGTGTTTCGCAGAAAAGGAAAATCAAACAGAATCCAAACGGAATGAAACCTTCGCGAGGATCGTTTTTGGAACAAACGTGATCCAGGAGACTTGGAGTGGACGTCAAGGAAGCAGCGACGCAGCCACGAGGTAGGAGGGCGCGCCCAGGGGGCTAGGCGCGCCCCCACCCTCGTGGGCCCCTCGCAGCTCCACCGACCTACTTATTTCGCCTATATATACTCTTATACCCTGAAAACATCTAGGAGCACCACGAAACCCTGATTCCACCGCCGCAACCTTCTATACCCCTGAGATCCCATCTTGGGGCCTTTTCCGGTGCTCCGCCGGAGGGGGAATCGATCATGGAGGGCTTCTACATCAACACCATAGCCTCTCCGATGATGTGTGAGTAGTTTACCACAGACCTTCGGGTCCATAGTTATTAGCTAGATGGCTTCTTCTCTCTCTTTGGATCTCAATACAAAGTTCTCATCGATTCTCTTGGATATCTATTCGATGTAATTCTTTTTGCTATGTGTTTGGCGAGATCCGATGAATTGTGGGTTTGTGATTAAGATTATCTAGGAATAATATTTGATTCTTCTCTGAATTCTTTTATGCATGAGTTAAATATCTTTGCAAGTCTCTTTGAATTATCAGTTTGGTTTGGCCTACTAGATTGATCTTTCTTGCAATGGGAGAAGTGCTTAGCTTTGGGTTCAATCTTGCAGTGTCCTTTCCCAGTGCCAGCAGGGGCAGCAAGGCACGTATTGTATTGTTACCATCAAGGATAAAAAGATGGGGTTTATATCATATTGCTTGAGTTTATCCCTCTACATCATGTCATCTTGCCTAATGCGTTACTCTGTTCTTATGAACTTAATACTCTAGATGCATGTTGGATAGCGGTCGATGTGTGGAGTAATAGTAGTAGATGCAGAATCATTTCGGTCTACTTGTCACGGACGTGATGCCTATATACATGATCATGCCTAGATATTCTCATAACTATTCACTTTTCTATCAATTGCTCGACAGTAATTTGTTCACCCATCGTAGATTATGCTATCTTGAGAAGCCACTAGTGAAACCTATGGCCCCTAGGTCTATTCTCCATTATATTATTCTCCCATCAACTAGCTATTTCTGTTGCTGTTTATTTTGCAAACTTTACTTTTCAATCTATACAACAAAAATACCAAAAATATTTATCTTATTATCTTTATCAGATCTCACTTTTGCAAGTGGCCCTGAAGGGACTGACAACCCCTTTATCGCATTGGTTGCAAGGTTATTGATTGTTTGTGTAGGTACGAGGGACTTGCGTGTAGTCTCCTACTGGATTGATGCCTTGGTTCTAAAAAACTGAGGGAAATACTTATGCTACTTTGCTGCATCACCCTTTCCTCTTCAAGGGAAAACCAACGCATGCTCAAGAGTTAGCAAGAAAGAATTCTAGCACCGTTGCCAGGGAGATCTACGCACAAGTCAAGACATACCAAGTACCCATCAAAAACTGTTATCCCTTGCATTACATTATTTGCCATTTGCCTCTTGTTTTCCTCTCCCCCCCCCACTTCACCCTTGACGTTTTATTCGCCCCTTTTCCGTTTTGTTTCACCCTTTTTTTCCGTTGGTCTCTTTCCGCTTGCTTCTTGTGTGTTTGTGTGTTAGATCGTTTGTTTCGTCGTCATGGCTAGTCCTTCTATCATTGTTAGTACTCCCGATCATGAAGTTCTTAATTTTAAACAAAGGGAGGGAGAACATCTAAAAGATGCTTGGCATAGAATTTGCAATGCTTAGAATAGATCAACTAAGAAGCAATCTACTTCCGTTCTTCTTTGCAATTTTTATGTAGGCATCACTCCTTGGAACAGATATATTCTTGATACCATTACCGAAGGGAATTTTTTGGGTAGCCATACTTTTGATTCTTATAATGCTATGTTAGATTTGTTTGGCCCACCACCTCTTTTGGTTAACTGAACTATTTTAACTTTGGAACATGTGATGCAAAGGCTTATTGAAAATAAACTTGCCACTGTAGAGTTGATTGAAAATTTGGATAAAAAGATCCACAACTGAATTACCCAATACGGATCTAAGGTAGGAGTTGCTCTTAAATTTTATAAAGAAAAGGAACCCATAGTTAACGAAAAGATAGATCAAGATTCCACAAGAATTGATAAACTTGAGGATATTATTACAAACTTAGGGTCTGCCTTTTCTTCCATGAAAAATACCCCAAATACTCTTACTACTAAAGTTGCCAAGTTCATGTATGTGCCTAAAAATAAAGGTGAATCTTCTAGTAAGGAAAATGCGGATCTCAAATCAATAAGTGTTCACCCCAACTTTTTTGCTATCATTAAGGAACCTTTTGCTACAAATGAATTTCTTGATTTCTTGCCTAGGGGTTTGATCGTTAATAAAAAGAAGGAAACTCCTAAGGGATATAAGTGTTCCATTGAAGAAATACCTACCAAAGTTGACAATACCTAGATCTATCCTTGTTTTTATGCCTAGCTAGGGGCGTTAAACGATAGCACTTGTTGGGAGGCAACCCAATTTTATTTTTGTTTCTTGCTTTTTGCTTATGTTTAGTAATAAATAAATCATCTGTCCTCTTTTGTTGTTGTGTTTTTTATGTTTTAGTTAGTGTTTGTGCCAAGTAAAGCCTTTAGGATCTTCTCGGATGATTGTTGTTTGATCTTGCTGAAAAACCCCCATAAAGTATGCGCTCACGAGAGTAATTTTCATTTTTAACCAGAGAGCAATAAAATACTGATTCCAATTTATATATATCAATATAAAAATTAGTTAGGTCGTCCTAATTTTGCAGGATTTTTGGAGTTACAGAAGTATTCGAAACCTACAGATTACTACAGATTGTTCTGTTTTTGACAGATTCTGTTTTTCGTGTGTTGTTTGCTTATTTTGATGAATCTATGGCTAGTATCAGGGGGGGGGTATGAACCATAGAGAATTTGGAATACAGTAGGTTTAACACCAATATAAATAAAGAATGATTTCACTACAGTACCTTGAAGTGGTGGTTTGTTTTCTTATACTAACGGAGCTCATGAGATTTTCTGTTGAGTTTTGTGTTGTGAAGTTTTCAAGTTTTTGGGTAAATATTTGATGGATTTTAGAATAAGGAGTGGCAATAGCCTAAGCTTGGGAATGCCCATGGCACCCCAAGGTAAAATTCAAGGACAACCAAAAGCCTAAGCTTGGGGATGCCCCGGAAGGCATCCCCTCTGCCGTCTTCGTCCATCGGTAACTTTACTTGAGGCTATATTTTTATACACCACATGATATTTGTTTTGCTTGGAGCTTCTTGTATGATTTGAGTCTTTGCTTTTTAGTTACCACAATCATCCTTTCTGTACACACCTTTTGGGAGAGACACACATGAATAGGAATTTATTAGAATACTCTATGTGCTTCACTTATATCTTTTGAGCTAGATAATTTTGCTCTAGTACGTGCTTCACTTATATCTTTTTAAGAGCACGGTGGTGGTTTTATTTTATAGAAATTATTGATCTCTCATGCTTCACTTATATCATTTTCAGAGTCTTTTATAATAGCATGGTAATTTTCTTTGGCTATAAAATTAGTCTTAATATGATAGGCATCCAAGATGGGTCTAATAAAAACTTTCATATAAAGTGCATGGAATACTATGAGAAGTTTGATACTCAATGATTGTTTTGAGATATGAAGATGGTGATATTAGAGTCATGCCAGTTTAGTAGTTGTGAATTTGAGAGATACTCGTGTTAAAGTTTGTGATTCTCGTAGCATGCACGTATGGTGAGCGTTATGTGATGAAGTCGGAGCATGATTTATTTATTGATTGTCTTCCTTATGAGTGGCGGTCGAGGACGAGCGATGGTCTTTTCCTACCAATCTATACCCCTAGGAGCATGCGCGTAGTGCTTTGTTTTGATAACTAATAGATTTTTGCAATAAGTATGTGCGTTCTTTATGACTAATGTTGAGTCCATGGATTATACGCACTCTCACCCTTCCACCATTGCTAGCCTCTCTAGTACCGCACAACTTTCGCCAGTACCATAAAGCCACAATATATCTTCCTCAAAACATCCACCATACCTACCTATTATGGCATTTCCATAGCCATTCTGAGATATATTGCCATGCAACTTTCCACCGTTCCGTTTATTATGACACGCTTCATCATTGTCATATTGCTTTGCATGATCACGTAGTTGACATCGTATTTGTGGCAAAGCCACCATTCATAATTCTTTCATTCATGTCACTCTTGATTCATCGGATATCCCAATACACTGCTGGAGGCATTCACATAGAGTCATATTTTTGTTCTAGTATCAAGTTGTAATTCTTGAGTTGTAAGTAAATAAAAGTGTGATGATCATCATTATTAGAGCATTGTCCAAGTGAGAAAAGGATGATGGAGACTATGATTCCCCCACAAGTCAGGATGACACTCCAGACAAAAAAAAGAGGCCATAAAAAGAGAGGAGAAAAGTCCCAAACAAAAAAAAGAGAAAAAGAGAGAAGGGGCAATGCTACTATCCTTTTACCACACTTGTGCTTCATAGTAGCACCATGATCTTCATGATAGAGAGTCTCTTATGTTGTCACTTTCATATACTAGTGGGAATTTTTCGTTATAGAACTTAGCTTGTATATTCCAATGATGGGCTTCCTCAAAATGCCCTAGGTATTCGTGAGCAAGCAAGTTGGATGCACACCCACTTAGTTTCTTTTGAGCTTTCATACACTTATAGCTCTAGTGCATCCGTTGCATGGAAATCCCTACTCACTCACATTGATATCTATTGATGGGCATCTCCATAGCCTGTTGATACGCCTAGTTGATGTGAGACTATCTTCTCCTTTTTTGTCTTCTCCACAACCACCATTCTATTCCACCTATAGTGCTATATCCATGGCTCACGCTCATGTATTGCGTGAAGATTGAAAAAGTTTGAGAACGTCAAAAGTATGAAACAATTGCTTGGCTTGTCATCGGGGTTGTGCATGATTTAAATATTTTGTGTGGTGAAGATAGAGCATAGCCAGACTATATGATTTTGTAGGGATAACTTTCTTTGGCCATGTTATTTTGAGAAGTCATAATTGCTTAGTTAGTATGCTTGAAGTATTATTATTTTTATGTCAATATTAAACTTTTATCTTGAATCTTTCGGATCTTAACATTCATGCCACAATAAAGACAATTACTTTTGAAATTATGTTAGGAAGCATTCCACATCAAAAATTCTGTTTTTATCATTTACCTACTCGACGACGAGCAAGAATTAATCTTGGGGATGCTTGATACGTCTCCAACGTATCTATAATTTTTTATTGTTCCATGCTATTATATTATATGTTTTGGATGTTTAATGGGTTTTATTATGCACTTTTATATTATTTTTGGGACTAACCTATCAACCGAAGGCCCAGTGCAAATTGCTGTTTTTTTGCCTATTTCGGTGTTTCGCAGAAAATGAATATCAAATGGAATCCAAACGGAATAAAACCTTCACGAGGATCATTTTTGGAACAAACGTGATTCAGGAGACTTGGAGTGGATGTCAAGGAAGCAGCGAGGGGGCCACGAGGTAGGAGGGCACGCCCAGGGGGCCCCCACCCTCGTGGGGCCCTCACGGCTCCACCGACCTACTTCTTTCGCCTATATATACTCTTATACCCTGAAAACATCCAGGAGCACCACGAAACCCTAATTCCACCACCGCAACCTTCTGTACCTGTGAGTTCCCGTCTTGGGGCCTTTTTCGGTGCTCTGTTGGAGGGGGAATCGATCACGGAGGACTTCTACATCAACACCATAGCCTCTCTGATGATGTGTGAGTAGTTTACCACAGACCTTCGGGTCCATAGTTATTAGCTAGATGGCTTCTTCTCTCTCTTTGGATCTCAATACAAAGTTCTCCTTGATTCTCTTGGAGATCTATTCGATGTAATTCTTTTTGCGGTGTATTTGTCGAGATCCGATGAATTGTGGGTTTATGATCAAGATTATCTATGAACAATATTTGATTCTTCTCTGAATTCTTTTATGCATGATTTAAATATCTTTGCAAGTCTCTTCGAATTATCGGTTTGGTTTGGCCTACTAGATTGATCTTTCTTGCAATGGGAGAACTTCTTAGCTTTGGGTTCAATCTTGCGGTGTCCTTTCCCAGTGACAACAGGGGCAGCAAGGCACGTATTGTATTGTTGCCGTCGAGGATAAAAAGATGGGGTTTATGTCATATTGCTCGAGTTTATCCCTCTACATCATGTCATCTTGCCTAATGCGTTACTCTGTTCTTATGAACTTAATACTCTAGATGCATGCTGGATAGGGGTCGATGTGTGGAGTAATAGTAGTAGATGCAGAATCATTTCGGTCTACTTGTCACGGACGTGATGTCTATATACATGATCATGGCTAGATATTCTCATAACTATTCGCTTTTCTATCAATTGCTCGACAGTAATTTGTTCACCGACCGTAGATTATGCTATCTTGAGAGAAGCCACTAGTGAAACGTATGGCCCTCGGGTCTATTCTCCATTATATTATTCTCCCGTCAACTAGTTATTTCTGTCGTTGTTTATTTTGCAATCTTTACTTTTCAATCTATACAAAAAATACCAAAAATATTTATCTTATTATCTTTATTAGATCTCACTTTTGCAAGTGGCCATGAAGGGACTGACAACCCCTTTATCGTGTTGGTTGCAAGGTTCTTGATTGTTTGTGTAGGTACGAGGGACTTGCGTGTAGTCTCCTACTGGATTTATACCTTGGTTCTCAAAAATTGAGGAAAATACTTATGCTACTTTGCTGCATCACCCTTTCCCCTTCAAGGGAAAACCAACACATGCTCAAGAGGTAGCAGGGCTCGGGGTCATCGAGGAGCACGCAGGGGACGAAGGCGACGGCGACGGCGGTGCTTCGGGCGCAGCGGCTTCGGGCGTCCACGGGCGCGTTGTCAATGGCAACAGGGCATCATGGTGGAGTGAATCTGGCCAAAGGGGGGAGGAAAGGTGGCGAGGAGGATCTAGGAGCAGGAGAGGAATCGTGGGGACGGGGGGAGTCCTTATCCTCTCCCCGACATCGCCGACGAGGTGGCCGGGGGTGACCCCTCCCCTATAGCGACGCGGTCGGTGGAACAGGGGAGGTGGGCGTAGGGGCAGGTGGGCCGGTTTTGGCCAGCCCAGGGGGTTAGGGGCCGGATAGCCCAGTTGGCATGGGTTTTTTTTAACTTTTTATTTCCCCTTGTGTTTCTGTTTTATTTATTATATGGCATTAAACCATTTTGTAAACATTTGGTTCACCACCATAATTGGTTTATGAATTATTTGCCACATATCGAAATTTTTAGTTTAGACATTCAAAAACTTTTGTTGTTCGACTATAATTTAAATTTGGATTTGAACTGGTTTCAAACCAACGCGAGTTTTATAGCAGTAATCATGGTGATGTGGCATCATCAACCAGGGATTACTGTAGCTTTATTATCCGAGCGTCACAGTGGGGGAGCGGAAAACGAGAGGCAAATGGCAAATAATGTAAATTGCGAGAAGATGAGATTTGTGATTAGGAACCTGGTATATGTTGAAGATCCTCCCCGGCAATGGTGCCGAAAATTCCTTTTGATGCGGCTTGAAGCTACGTCGGTATTTCCCCAAAGAGGAAGGGATGATGCTTCACAGCGATGGTAGGTATTTCCCTCAGTGATGAGAGCAAGGTTATCAAACCAGTAGGAGAACCAAGCAACACCACGTAAACGGCGCCTGCGCACAAATAACAACTACTCGCAACCCCAGTATTAAAGGGGTTGTCAATCCCTTTCGAGTAACGGTGCCAGAAATTGGCAAAACGGACGTGAATAAATTGTAGTAGATTGATAGATCGAACGCCAAATAAAATAAATAAGAATAATTTGTAGCAAGATATTTTTGTATTTTTGGTTTAATAGATCTGAAAATAAAAGGAAAATAATATGAAAAAGAGACCCGAGGCCGTAGGTTTCACTAGTGGCTTCTCTCGAGAAAAATAGGAAATGGTGGGTAAACAAATTATTGTTGGGAAATTGATAGAACTTCAAATAAGCACGACGATATCCAGACAATGATCATTATATAGGCATCACGTCCAAGATTAGTAGATGATTCCTACATGCATCTACTACTATTACTCCACACATCAACCGCTATCCAGCATGCATCTAGTGTATTAAGTTCATGGAGAAACGGAATAATGCAATAAGAACGATGAGATGATGTAGACAAGACATATCTATGTAGAGATAGACCCCGTCGTTTTATCCTTAGTAGCAATGAACATACGTGTCGGTTCCTCTTCTGTCACTGGGATCAAGCACCGTAAGATCGAACCCACTACAAAGCACCTCTTCCCATTGCAAGATAAATAGATCAAGTTGGCTAAACAAAACCCAAATATCGGAGAAGAAATACGAGGCTATAAGCAATCATGCATAAAAGAGATCAAAGAAACTCAAATACTTTCATGCATATAAAAAGATAGATCTATTCATAAACTCAAAGTTCATCTGATCCCAACAAACACACCGCAAAAAGAGTTACATCATATGGATCTCCAAGAGACCATTGTATTGAGAACCAAATGAGAGAGAGGAAGCCATTTAGCTACTAACTACGGACCCACAGGTCTACAAAGAACTACTCACGCATCATCGGAGAGGCACCAATGGAGGTGGTGAACCCCATCCGTGATGGTATCTAGATTGGATCTGGTGGTTCTGGACTCTGCGGCGGCTAGAATTGATTTTTGTTGACTCCCCAGGGTTTCTGGAATATTGGAGTATTTATAGAGCAAAGAGGCGGTCTGGGGGGCACCCGAGCTGGGCAAAGCCCACCAGGGCACGCCTGGGCCTCCTGGCGCACCCTGGTGGGCTGTGCTCCCCTCGGAGCACCCCAGGTGCTTCTTTGGCCCATTGGTGGTCTTCTGGTCCAAAAAAATCTCCAAAAAGTTTCTCTACGTTTGGACTCCGTTTGGTATTGATTTCCTGCAATCTAAAAAACAGGCAGAAAACAACAACTCGTAGTTGGCACTATGTCAATAGGCTAGTACCAAAAATGATATAAAATGACTATAAAATGATTATAAAACATCCAATATTGATAATAGATACGTTGGAGACGTATCAATGACCTACACTTAGCTTTTTTACCTAGCTTACCTAAAAATGGCATTTTACCTACCTTACTTAGAAGAAGAAGATAAATAAGAGGAGAGGAGAAAAGGAAAGAAAAGAAAAATTCTTCTTCTCCTTCTTTTTCTTCTTCTTCTTCTTCTTCTTCTTCTAGCTTTCTTCTTTCCCAATTTTCAGATTTGCTTTAGATGAGGAAGCTTGTGTTGATGGAGTCTACTCTTCTCCTTGTGCTTCCTTTTTGTTTTTGTTTTGTACGATGAACAATGTGAAACTTGCGACCTATATACGTATGTATGGATGAAACCATTGTATGTTGGATATGCTGGCTATATGTTGCATATGTTCCTCTCTTCACGATTCATGTGAAATTTTGTGAAATTGAATGAATTTAAGAAAAAACAGAAAAAATAGGGGCTATACAGGCTCTTTGTCATCTACTAGTAGACGACAAAGAGCTTTGCCATCAGCCAGCAGACGGCAATGCTGCCATGTGACAGCTACCTGTGCAACCTGGGGGGCACTGGGCTGGCCTATATGGTTGCTTTGTCGTCTGCTGGCAGACGGCAAAGCACGTCGTTAACCCCTTAACAGACCTAAGCTGGCACATGTGCCGTACAGGCCCTTTGCCGTCTGCTAGCAGACGGGAAAGTGCCCTTTGCTGTAGTTTGTTCAGCCGGATGTGTTACCGTCTGCTAGTTGACGGAAAAGGCCTTTGTCGTCCGCCAGGCATGCCTTTTTCGTCAGCCACGGCAGACGGGAATGTTCCTGATTCTTGTAGTGGTTGTGGAATATTTATCAAATATGAATGGCATACATGGTGCACGATTTTTAAGTGCATGCATGATACATGTTAAGACAAGTCTGTCGGCGTTCTGGGAACGGGGGTCCCCAGACTTGCCTGCCTGCGGCCTGCGGCGTGGCTCAAAGGGGGGCCCAGCACGGCCCATCTTCACCAACACAAACCCAAGACCCTCACGAGGGGCCAAGCCTCGCGAGGCGGACGACGCGGAGCTTCCTCAGGCACGGCCTCGTCAGGCTGGCTCACGAGGAGGCGGAGGGATCAAGGCGGGGTACCTCGCGAGGTGCCCGTGACGCAAGCCATGACGACTCAGGGCGCCAGGCGGGTGCTAGCCGCGCAGTGTCCTCCTTTCCTCTTTGGTGCAAAGGGGGCAAGCGCAGCCGCGGAGTACCGAGGCATCAGGAAAAGGTTGCCATTTCGATGCAATGAGACCAAGACCAGGAAGACTACGAGACGGAGGTCACCGTGGAGCCCAAGACGGCGTCATCACCAGAGCTTTGCGCAGGCGAAGACTACTTTTGTCAGGATAGCTGATACTTGCTGTCCCCCTTCAAATTAGCCCGCCATTGTTGGCTCCCTTCCCGCTCAATATTTTGGAAGAGGACCAGGGCCTCTATAAATAGGACCAGCCACCCACAAAGCAAAGGCCTCTGGGAGGGGGTTCGGTCGTTTGGTCGGTTGGCTAGAGAGAGGAAGAGAGAGAGAGAGAAAGGTGACTGAACTCCTCTAAGCAGTTCATCGCCCCAGCCAAGAACAGACCCTCGCGAGGCTGTTCTTCCTTGTATTGTTCATCATCATCAGCCCAAGAGGCAATCCACCACACCACACACTGGAGTAGGGTATTACACCACAACGGTGGCCCGAACCAGTATAAACCTTGTGTCTCTTGTGTTGTTCTTTCCTTAGTTTTAGATCCTAGCATGGCGGAGGGGTGCAGGTAGGTAGGAGGCGAAATCTCCGCGCGCACCCCAGTGTTCGAACCTCAAGGGTCTGCCGGAACCCGAAATCCGACATTTGGCGCGCCAGGTAGGGGTGCGCCGGAATTCGTCGTCACCACCCCGTTCTCCTCCGACCATCACGCCCATGTCAGACGCTCATCGGGCCCGCACCGAGCGCTGGGCCGCACTCGCTTCCCGCGTGGCCCAGACGGCCCCTGTCGGCGGGCATCCACGCCGTTCCCCGTCACCTGCCGCCACCGGCCCGGCGGGGGACGAGCGGCAAGCGTCGTCCCAGCATCCATCCGTGCGGCAAGACGGCCGCACCGCCACTCCCTCGCTCGCCCCGGCTGGATCTTCGTCCCGCGCGCTTCGCGCGCCCATGGAGGCTCGGGACACGCTCATCGCGGCAAACGAGCTCCTGCGCTACCATCCCGTCGACGATGTCTACGAAGAATGGCTCGACCGCGTCGCCGAGCTCGTCCGTGCCACGGGGGGCTCTTCTGCGCCGTCCGTTCCACTGCACCACACCTCGCCCCCGTGCGGGCGACGAGGCTCCGGCGGTTCCCCAGCCGCCTCCTCCTCAAGAAGACGCCATGGATCCAAGGCGCATGGCCCCTGGGCGGAACCCGCTCCGTTAGGTGCCAGCGCGGCAAGAACAGAGCTGCCAAGAAGTCCCTCGCCCGCAAGAAGCTGCCCGGGAGCTCCCAGCTCCAGCATGTCGCGACCATGCTCCTGCTCCCGCACGTCAAGATCCCGTGCTGCCCCCAGCTGCTGCGCGTGGGGACATGCAAGACCAAGCTCCCTATCACCCGAGGCCTCCCGTGGCCACAGCAGGCTGCCGCGCCTTCACCACCGAGCTATGCAGCGTCGCGTGGCCCGGCAAGTTCAAGCCAGACTTGCCTCCTCGCTACGACGGCAAGGCTGACCCTGCAGAGTTCCTCCAGCTCTACGGAGACGAGAAGGTCATGGCGAACTGGTTCCCCATGGCAGTCAATGATGGGGCCCGCACCTGGCTCCTGAACCTGGCTCTAGGCATAATCTCCTCCTGGGATGAGATGCGCACCCGCTTCATCGCCAACTTCCAAGGCACTCGCGACCGGCCACCCGCCATGAGCGACATGCGCCGCATCAAGCAACAGCCTGGGGAAACCCTGTAGAAGTACATCTAGCGCTTCAACAATGCACGCCTCAAGATTCCCAAGGTGACTGAGGAGGCCATCATCTCGGCCTTCTCCGACGGCGTGTGCAACGTCAAGATGAAGGAGGAGCTGGCGGAGGTCCACCCCACAGCTACGTTCGCATGCCTTACGGCTTGCCGAGCGCGGCTGACATGTACTAGCGCCTCATGAGGGGCATCGTAGAAGCATGAGAGGCCAGGTGTTCCGCAGCCCTGGCAGAGATGGAGATGGCCTGCGAGGAGCCGCCAGCGCCTCCGGAGCCTCCTGAGGCCCCTGGGCCTGGGGGCTCGTGAGGATCGGCTCCCGCAGCCCACCGAGTCTGCTACACCAACACTCCTTCATCCTCAACATCATCAGGTGACATCTCTCTAGTTTCACTTCCAACTGGGAGCGCCCCCCCTAGGGCTGCATTATTCCCAGGCCGCGGGGGTCCGTCCCTGCGGCGTGTATCCCTTTTTATTATATGTTGTCAGCTTACCTTGTTGGGGCGCCCCTCGGGCTGCATCACCCCCAAGTCGCTCGGGCCTAACCCAGTGATCTCCGCATTCCCAGCATCTATTTGAATGAACCCACTCCTTCGCACCTAATGTCTTTTACCCAGTTGCCTGCTCAGCTGATGCCAACTAACGAAGCTGCTCCCAAACGGCACGACGCTTGCGCATGGGTCCGTCCCTGCAACACCGACAAACCTGGATGGCTGAGCTCTGGCCGCGGCAGCCCCGCATAGCGTCACCTCGTCAAGCCTTCAGTGCCTCACTACCCCTCGGAAGCAACCCACGGCTGACCGTCAATTGTCATGGCAACCCTTTGCTTTTTCCATGATGGTGCTGCAGGACCTCCCGAAGGAGCTGCGTCAGGCGAGGCCCTTGCGGTGTCTCCTTCGCTCTCGTCCGCGCGAACCGCTTGCACGTTAAAGGGGGGTGCCTGAGCATCGCGACTCAGGGCTCCTACTGGCTCTCCAGCCCTCACCCTCTGGCCTTGACGACGGCATCGCGACCTGGCATACCAGTGACGGCTGAGACTCGCTCGAGGGCCGGGACCCGAGGACGTAGAGAAGAAAGGGGAGCAAAGGTGAGGGCGGAGAGACACACGAGGACCTCGCCGAGCAACCTCACGCCTGCCGATGCACGGACCCGGCGACACACCAGAGAGCGGCCCCTGATCCTCGAGATAAGTCATCACCCGGAAGCACCAGCTGCCGTGGCACCATCCCCGCACCTAATGCTATCCCTTGCTAGCGACGCCGCTCTCCTTTCTCAGCTAGTGACGGCTGCTTGGGCGCCAAAGGGGACCTCCTGAGCATCACGACTCAGGGGCTCTTACCGGACTCCGGGTCGCTCACCTCCTGGCCTTGACCACGGCATCGTGACCTGGCATACCAGCGACGGCTGAAGCCGCCTTTGGACTAGGACCTGTCGGCGCAGAGCACCAAGCCCTCGTGAGGTTCGAAAGGGAGGACTGAGCTAAGACGGGATGAGCAACTCGCGCAATTCTACGACAAGGGTTATATTAACAAAACAGGATCACAGGCACCTTACAAGCCCCCACGGGGCGCGTTTTTGGTTCCTCGCAGGGAACAGATCCTAAAGGGACGCAAACTACACGCATCCGTACAAAAGACGCCGTCATCAACAGTGGGCTGTCAAGCACCAACGCCAACCCCATCCAGATCAGAGTCGATGACGGCCTGATGAGCCCGCCCTGCTCCAGGAGCGGTGCCGGCTCGGGGGCTCATAGCTGTCGTCGCTTGTCTCCGGAGTCGCAAAGGGCTCGCCGGAGTCGCTGGAACCTCCGACGTCTCCACCGCCTGAGGAGCCACCAAGGGAGCGGTTGGCGAGCCTAGTCCTCATCACAGCAGGGTCCCGGCCGCCTTCCCTGGGGCAGCACTGCAGCCGACGCCCGCTCGCATCGAAGACCTTGAAGAGCATCACTGAAGCACCGTCGTAGTCCAAGTGGATCGCGAAGACGCCCCTTGTCCTGCAAACCCGGGCGATCTCTCTCCAGCCCCGAGTCATGTAGACCTCGCCTGGGGCGATGATCGCGAGCTCTGCCTAAGTCGCGAGGGTTCTGCAGCCAGAGCTCCAGGGGCTCCCCCCGCGGGATGATGGAGGCGAAGAAGGGAGGCAGGCGGATCCAAGACTGAAGAGGAATGGCGATGTGGAGCACGAACTCTTGGGAGGAGCCCTCGGTGTGGACCCTAGGGGGAACGACCCACACCTTCGTGACCCGTCGGCGCCGACGGCAGCGCCGCCCGTGGCGGTCAGCATCAGCTACTCCGGGGCCCTCGACGTGGGCGTACAATGGAAGCGGGAACCCCGGCGGCGCCAGCTCGCCCCAAGGCCTCGACACCACCTGAAGGGCCCCCTCATCCGTGCCACGGTGGACGAGTTGTTTCTTCGGCGGGAGTGGGTCTGGTCCCTCTCGGGGAGCCTTTCCCTTCTCTGCCGTCGAGAACCGGCGGATCGGAGCCATCGCGGCAAGGCGGGGCAAGGATCGGGAAGAAGGAGAAGCAAGGAGGGATGGACTGGAAGGGCGTGCGCCGTTCCGTACTTATAGCCGGCGAAGGCCAACCGTTGACCTCCACGATCGCAGGTAATCATGACCCGTTTTTGCATGCAGGGACTTGTCCCATCCGTGCAGTTGCCGAGGCGTCATGGGGAAGTGGAGACGCCCACGTCCAATCAACCGCCACGCGGCGCCCAAGGCCGCAGGCTATTAGGGCCCCCGGTGCCTCGCTCTTGCCCTTCCGCCTCCCTGCACGGCCAAGTCCGGGCGCGCCTTTGGCCCGGGGGCTACTGTCGGCGTTCTGGGAATGGGGGTCCCTAGACTTGCCTGCCTGCGGCCTGCGGCGTGGCTCAAAGGGGGGCCCATCACGGCCCATCTTCACCAACACAAACCCAAGACCCTCGCGAGGGGCCAAGCCTCGCGGGGCGGACGACGCGGAGCTTCCTTAGGCACGGACTCGTCGGGCTGGCTCACGAGGAGGCGGAGAGATCAAGGGGGGGTACCTCACGAGGTGCCCGTGACGCAAGCCATGACTACTCAGGGCGCCAGGCGGGTGCCAGCCGCGCAGCGTCCTCCTTTCCTCTTTGGTGCAAAGGGGGCAAGCGCAGCCGCGGAGTACCGAGGCCAGGCAAAGGTTGCCATTTCGGTGCAACGAGACCAAGACCAGGAGGACTACGAGACGGAGGTCACCGTGGAGCCCAAGACGGCGTCATCACCAGAGCTTTGCGCAGGCAAAGACTACTTTTGTCAGGATAGCTGATACTTGTTGTCCCCCTTCAAATTAGCCCGCCATTGTTGGCTCCCTTCCTGCTCGATATTTGGGAAGACGACCAGGGCCTCTATAAATAGGACCAGCCACCCACAAAGCAAAGGCCTCTGGGAGGGGGTTCGGTCGTTCGGTCGGTTGGCTAGAGAGAGGAAGAGAGAGAGAGAAAGGTGATTGAACTCCTCTGAGCAGTTCATCGCCCTAGCCAAGAACAGACCCTCGCGAGGCTGTTCTTCCTTGTATTGTTCATCATCATCAGCCCAAGAGGCAATCCACCACACCACACTGGAGTAGGGTATTACACCACAACGGTGGCCCGAACCAGTATAACCTTGTGTCTCTTGTGTTGTTCTTTCCTTAGTTTTAGATCCTATCATGGCGGAGGGGTGCAGGTAGGTAGGAGGCGAAATCTCCGCGCGCACCCCAGTGTTCGAACCTCAAGGGTCTGCCGGAACCCGAAATCCGACAAAGTCTTTTTCCATGCATGATAACATGATGAGTTGGTATAGTTACATGTTTTCACAAAAAAGAGTATAGTTGCATGTTGAAAGATTTAGAATTAGTGGTGATCAACTCATTAATTAGGTATATATATCCACAAGGCCAACCACATTGTCACCTCTATATTTGATGTGAACAAAAGGTCCGTAATCAGCCTCGGTCAACAAGACCCACAGAGACAGACATATCCTCTAACTTTGAGAAAAGGAGTCAAACAACAATAGTGCTCTAACTTTGGATGATTGGTGGATGTCCGATCAAAACTTAATACGTGGCATGGGGGGTCTGGCTTGCAGATACTAGGGTTCCCTCCTCCCCGCCGCTGGTTGATACCATGGCTGGGAACTTCAGAGGTGGCTTTGGGGGCGATTCAATAGAGGGGGAGGAATGGTGGGTTTCCAAGATCATAAGAAAAATATCCCCGGTGGGGACATATATGGAGATAGTTTTAGAAACAATCCCTTTGTTTCGAATTTCAGTTCTGGTGGTCAAGGGAATGTGGTGGATTATTGTTCTTCATTTGGTTATCTCGATGATGCCTATGAAGGAGAGGATGGGAGACAAGGATGACAACAAGTTTGGAAGGAGAAAGTGAGTCAGATAGAGATTAGTGGTGTTGTTCAAACAAATCAGTGGCATAAGGAAAAAAACACACCTGCTACTGATGAAGGAGGCACGAGTGGTACGTGTGTGTAGTTCTAGTGATGATTATTTGTCTTGAGGGAGGTTGTTAGTTTTTTGTGAGAGAGGTTATTAGTTAATCAAGAGCAGACTTTGCATGAGAAAAATAAGGGATCACTTATGTAACAGGCGGCTGATTTTTTCCAGGTTTGTGTCAATTATTTATTTTGAATAGGTTTCAACCGATTCTGTCCGAGCCATTCGATGTATATTCAACAGTTGCACTTCCTCTCCTATCCAATTTTCATCTTCTTCCTCCCCTAACTGCTACCTCTCGTCCCCCTCTTCAACTCGGGCTCCATCGAATATGAGCGGTAGCCGCTATAAAAAGGCCTCGCACCCAAATATGTTAAGCCTTCAAGTTACCTCTATCTCACTCTTGGCGGGGGCACATTATCCTCGTCTCGCCTTGGCTCCACCCATCTTTCGCCCACCTCTCTTCGGTTGTCTCCTTTCTCTAGCTGAAATCGACTAACCAGAAAAATGAATTAAGTTGCACGAGGTATAGCAAAACCCGTGATTTTTTTCTTTTTGCGGGTAACCCGTAAATAATGTTGGGACTTTGGGAGACTTTTACGGCTTTGCATCTTGCTACTTGAGGGTTGAAAGAGGTGTTGAAATTTCAAACTGCGGCAGCCATTATATATATAGGGATTGACTATTTGTCATCCTGGGTGAGAAATAGTTATTCTTCACCCCCTCTAATTTAATAGCAATGGACCGTAATTTTACATTCCGTATTTTTTTTCTTATTTTATACATAAAAATAGATCGTAAGAAAATATATGGTCGCCATAAAAAATATTTTCTGTTATGTAAAATTACAAACGTAAAACATAGTGTAAAATATACATAAAATGTATTTTCTGATCTTATGACCTATATTTTTGTTTTCTTATGCCAAATTTTATGTAGTGAATCAATAGGAATGTAACTATTTGTATTTCAAACGTAATTTATTTATGATACGATCGTAAATTTACCTTAGGTGAAGAATAACTTATTTTGCACCCAAGGTAATGAATAGTAACTATATATATGATGTCGCTTGAAGCTACGTCGGTATTTTCCCAAAGAGGAAGGGATGATGCAGCACAGCGATGGTAGGTATTTCCCTCAGATATGCAACCAAGGTTATCGAACCAGTATGAGAACCAATCAACACAACATAAATAGCCCCTTCACACAAATAACAAATACTTGCAACCTGACGTGTAAAAGGGGTTGTCAATCCCTTTCGGGTAGCGGCACCAGAAATTGACAAACGGACGTGAGAGAGTTGTAAATATTGATAGATCAAACGCCAAATAAAATAAATTTCAGCAAGGTATTTTTGTATTTTTTTGTTTAGTAGATCTGAAAATAAAAGGCAAATAAAATAGATCGCGAAGGCAAATAATATAAGAAAGAGACCCGGGGGCCGTAGGTTTCACTAGTGGCTTCTCTCGAGAAAAATAGCAAACAGCGGGTAAACAAGTTATTGTTGGGCAATCGATAGAACTTCAAATAATCATGACGATATCAGGGCAATGATCTTTACATAGGCATCACGTCCAAGATTAGTAGACCGACTCCTGCCTGTATCTACTACTATTACTCCACACATCGACCGCTATCCAGCATGCATCGAGTGTATTAAGTTCATAGAGAAACAGAGTAATGCAATAAGAACGATGACATGATGTAGACAAGATCTATCTATGTAGAGATAGACCCCATCATTTTATCCTTAGTAGCAATGATACATACGTGTCAGTTCCCCTTCTGTCACTGGCATCAAGCACCGTAAGATCGAACCCACTATAAAGCACCTCTTCCCATTGCCAGATAAATAGATCAAGTTGGCAAAAAAAACCAAATATCAGAGAATAAATACAAGGCTATAAGCAATCATGCAAAAAAGAGATCAAAGGAACTCAAATACTTTCATGGATATAAAAAGATAGATCTGATCATAAACTCAAAGTTCATCCGATCCCAACAAACACACCGCAAAAAGAGTTACATCATATGGATCTCCAAGAGACCATTGTACTGAGAATCAAATGAGAGACAGGAAGCCATCGATCTACTAACTACGGACCCGAAGTTCTACAAAGAACTACTCACGCATCATCGGAGAGGCACCAATGGAGGTGGTGAACCCCGTCCATGATGGTGTCTAGATTGGATCTGGTGGTTCTAGACTCTGCGACGGCTGGAATTGATTTTCTTTGACTCCCCAATTGTTTCTGGAATATTGGGGTATTTATAGAGCAAAGAGGCGGTCCGGGGGGCACCCGTGGTGGGCACAACCCACCAGGGCGCCTAGGCCTCCTGGCGCGCCCTGGTGGGTTGTGCTCTCCTCGGAACACCCCCAGGCGCAGCCTTGGACCATTAGGTGTCTTCTGGTCCATAAAAAATCTCCATAAAGTTTCATGGCATTTGGACTCCGTCTGGTATTGATTTTCTGCGATGTAAAAAACATGCAAAAAACTGCAACTGGCACTTGGCACTATGTCAATAGGTTAGTACCAAAAATGATATAAAATGATTATAAAACATCCAAGATTGATAATATAACAACATGGAACAATAAAAAATTATAGATAAGTTGGAGACGTATTAGCATCCCCTAGCTTAACTCCTACTCGTCCTCGAGTAGGTAAGTGATAAAAACAGAAGTTTTGATGTGGAATGCTGCCTAACATGTCATATCATATTTCTTTTCTTCATAGAATGGACATTTGGACTTTTATATTGTTCAAAGCAATAGTCTAGTTTTGACATGTAACTTGAATACTCAAGCATATCAACAAGCAACCATGTCTTTCAAAATATCAACGCTAAAATAAGCTATCCCTAGACCATCATGCTCAATCATTGATCCATTCATGAAACACACTCGCATATTAACTACACCCAATGCTCAAGTATGATCATATTGCCTCCTAGTTGGTACTTTTTGTAAGAGAAGATGGAGACTCAAATTCAAAAATAAAAATTTCATAAAGTAAAAGAAAGGCCCTTCGTAGAGGGAAGTAGGGATTTGTAGAGGTGCCAGAGCTCAAAGCAAAAAACTTAGAGATAAAAACATTTTGGGAGGTGTGTCCTTCCCACCAACAAAAATGACTTAGAGTTCCCAACACTTTCCATGCTAGATATATCATAGGCGGTTCCCAAATAGAAAATAAAGTTTATTTCTTTTTCAACCATACTTTCACTTTCCATGGCTAGCCGTATCCATGGTTGCCCTCCATACCAACACTTTCCAAGGAATTTATTATTTGATAACATAAAGTAAATACATTTTTTATTTCGGGACTGGGCATCCTAATACCTTTGCCTTACTCTCGTGCAATGACAAGTGAATAAACACTCATCGTGAGAATAACACATCTAGCATGGAAAATATTAGCCACCCCTCACCGCTCCGCGAGTGAAACAAACACACAAAAGAGAAGTTTATTTTGAAAATTAGAGATGGAACATACAAATTTGCTTAGAATGGCAAAAGAATACCGCATATAGGTAGATATAGTGGACTCATGTGGCAAAACTAGTTCAAATACTTATTGCAAAATGAAGGCTAGCAAAAGATCGAGAAGACACCAACCGAGAAACAAATAATCTCATAAGTGAGCATTAAGCATAATTAACACCAAATAATGCACTACAAAGTAGGATATAATTTCATTACATAATTATTGACTTTCGTGCTTGCATAGGGAATCACAAACCTTAACACCAATATTCTTACTAAAGCATAATTACTCATTAACATAACTCACATATCACATCATCATATCTCAAAACTATTACTAAGAATCAAGTTTATTTTATCCAATGACCTTCATGAAAGTTTTTGTTATATCCTTCTTGGATATCTATCACATTGGGACTAATTTTCATATGTAGTTTTGACAAGCTCAGACAAATATAAGTGAAGATCATGAGCATAAATTTTTCTTTCTCTCAAATTAATTTAAGTGAAGCAAGAGAGAATTTCTTGATAATTTTACTAACTCTCAAACAAAACTAAGTGAAGAAAGAGAGCATTTCTTCAAAAACACTAAAGCACACCGTGCTCAAATAGATATAAGTGAAGCATTAGAGCCAGTCCATAGATCATAAAAATTGAAGTGAAGCATAGAGAGCAATTCTAACAAGTCATGACATAATTTTGGCTCTCTCAAATAGATGTGTCCGGAAAGGAATGAAGACTTAAGACACAAAATAAAACAAGCAAAGACTCATATCATACAAGACGCTCCAAGCAAAACACATAGTATGTGACGAATAAAAATATAGCTTCGAGTAAAATACCGATGGTCGTTAGAAGAAAGAGGGGATGCCACTCGGGGCATCCCCAAGCTTTGTTGCTTGCTCTCTTTTGGATAATAGCTTGGGATGCCGGGGCGTCCCCAAGATTAGGATCTTCTTACTCCTTATTCCTTCATCCATCATAAGATAACCCAAAACTTGAAAACTTCAATCACACAAAACTCAACAAAAGACTTCATGAGATCCGTTAGTATAAGAAAATAAATCACTACTATAAATATTGTATCAAACCAATTCATATTTTTTTATTGCATTATATCTACTGTATTACAACTTTTCTATGGCAAAAACTCATCAAAGAAAACCATAGAGCCACCAAAACAAGCACACAACGCAAAGAAAACTGAATCTGTCAAAAACAGAACAGTCTGTAGTAATCTGGGTGTTTCGAATACTTCTGTAACTCCAAAACTCTGAACAATTAGGATGGACTGAGCAACTTGTATATTGATCTACTGCAAAAGGAATGGGTATTTTATCACTCTCTGGTTAAAAATGACAATTATTTTCGTGGGCGCAAAAGTTTCTGTTTTTTCAGCAAGATCAAACAACTATCACTCAAGAAGATCCTAAAGGCTTTATTTGGCACAAACACTGAGTAAAACACAAAAACCACAATCATAACAGTAGCATAATTGTGCTAACACTCAAAAGCAGGAAGCAAAAAGCAAAAATAAATTTTATTCATTGGGTTGCCTCCCAACAAGCGCTATAGTTTTACGCCCACAGCTAGGCATAAAGCAAGGATATAAGTTTTGTCATCCTTCTTCTTAATTCCCTTAGATGTATTTTCATCATGGGGCTTTGTAAAAACAACATGAAACATATTCTCCATAGAAACCTTATCATTAGTAAGTTGCCCATTGTCATAACCACATCGATTTCCGGCAGCAATCCAAGAATATTGTTGATTAACATTATTAAAACTTGTTGAATCACATCTAGGATTGGGACTTCCTTTTTAAGATTCTCATCAAAGATCTTATTGTCCCCAAGCAAATGTCTTAAAGCATAATCACTATTGTAAAGAATTTCATCTATTACAGGCTTTTCACGGATCATACCATAAAAACCAAATATTTCCCTAGCTTCCCATATTATGTAGTCAAATTCATTCATAAGAATGAGAGTGGCTAACTTTTTAGCTTTAGGATTCTTTATAACGGGAAGCTCAAAAAACAATCTTTGCAAAGTAGGATGAGTACGGATAAATTTACTCTCGAGTTCCAGAACTAGTGCTGAAATAGCATCCGCATAAGATCTAGTAGTTTTAAGTATATGAGCATCATCAAGACTTAGATTTCCAACACAATTGAAAAATTCATGAATATGTTCTTTTCCCATAACATTCCCTTGCCCCAGGATAAAAGTTTTAGCATCCAGATTGCCCATACGTCCAATCTTAGGAGTTAGGCCATCATATGTTGGTGCCATACCGAACTCACTCATGATTGCAAGCAAAGGGTTGATCTGACAAGAAAATGGCGAATGAAAAGGAGGGGCAAATAAAATGGCAAAATTTTGTGAAGTGGGGGAGAGGAAAACAAGAGGCATATGGAAAATAATGTAAATTGCGAGGAGATGAGATTTGTGATTAGGAACCTGGTATATGTTGAAGATCCTCCCCGGCAACAGCGCCAAAAATTCCTTTTGATGTTGCTTGAAGCTACGTCGGTATTTCCCCAAAGATGAAGGGATGATGCAGCACAGCGGCGGTAGGTATTTCCCTCAGATATGAGACCAAGGTCATCGTACCAGTAGGAGAACCAAGCAACACAATGTAAACAGCCCCTGCACACAAATAAAAAATACTCACAACCCGACATGTAAAAGGGGTTGTCAATCCCTTTCGGGTAGCGGCGCCAGAAATTGGCAAACGGACATGAGAGAGTTGTAAATATTGATAGATCGAATGCCAAACAAAATAAATTGCAGCAAGTTATATTTGTATTTTTGGTTTAGTAGATCTGAAAATAAAAGGCAAATAAAATAGATCGCGAAGGCAAATAATATAAGAAAGAGACCCCGGGGCCGTAGGTTTCACAAGTGGCTTCTCTCGAGAAAAATAACAAATGGTGGGTAAACAAATTACCGTTGGGAAATTGATAGAACTTCAAATAATCATGATGATATCCAGGAAATGATCATTACATTGGCATCATGTCCAAGATTAGTAGACCAACTCCTGCCTGCATCTACTACTATTACTCCACACATCGACCACTATCCAACATGCATCTAGTGTATTAAGTTCATGGAGAAAACGGAGTGATGCAATAAGAATGATGACATGATGTAGACAAGATCTATCTATGTAGAGCTAGACCCCATCATTTTATCCTTAGTAGCAATGATACATACGTGTCGCTTCCCCTTCTGTCACTGGCATCAAGCACCATAAGATCAAACCCACTACAAAGCACCTCTTCCCATTGCAAGATAAATAGATCAAGTTGGCCAAACAAAACCCAAATATCGGGGAATAAATACGAGGCTAACACTACTGGAATCAGGATCTTTGTCGTCAGCCACCTCTTTGCCGTCAGCTAGCTGATGGCAAAGAAGCTCTTTGCCATCAGCGGACAAAGAAAGAGCTGACGACAAAGATCATGTTTGCCATCAGCCAACTCTTTGTCGTCCGCTAACTGATGGCATAGAAGCTTTGTCGTCCACTAGTGGACGGCAAAGAGGGAGGGTGATCCACTAGCGAGAACCACCTAACAACCACTTTGTTTGTCATCCGCTAGCTGACGGCAAAGCTTCTTTGCCGTCTGCTAGCTCACGGCAAGGAAAGTGGCCAACCTAACGTCCGTTAGTTAGGCTCTTTGCCGTCTGCTAGCAGACGTCAAAGAGCTGTGACCTGCCTAAAAAGCAGCCAGCGCCCCGCCCACCCCTCTCTCTGTCTGCTCTCTCTCTCCCCTTCCCAACCCGCTGCTGTCCCTCACCCCCGCCGCCGCCCCTAACCTGCGCCGCCAGCCGCATCGCCTGCCGCCCCGCCCCCGTGCCCGAGCCGCCGTTGCCTCGCACCACCCCCGTCGCCGGTCGTCCCACCCACGTGCCCGAGCCGCCACCGCCCCGCGCCACCCCCGTAGCCAGCCGCCCCACCCCGCCCCCGTCCCGAGCCGTCGCCGCCCGGCCGCGCCGCCTGCATCCTGTATCGCCGGCCACCCCGCCCCTGGCCCTAGCCGCCGCCCGGCCGCACCGCACCGCCCGACCCCGCCCCGCCACCGCCCCGCCGCACCGCACCACCCGGTCGCGCCACCCTGCCCCGCCGCCGCCCTGCCCCTCGTTGTGGTTAGATTTTTTTTAGATTTAGTTTATGCATGTTTGTTTAGTTTAGTTTAGGTTAGGTTAGGTTAGTTTAGGTTGATTTAATTTATTTTAGGTTACATTCAGTTTATAGTTTTGTTTAGTTTTTTCTGTTTTTTAAGAATAAACAAGAAAGATGAAAAAGAAGTAAAAGAAGAAGAGGAAGAAAAAGAAGAAGAGGAAGAAGAAGAAAAATAGAACAATAAGTAGAAGAAGATGATGATGATGATGAAAAACAAGTAGAAGTAGAAGATGAAAAAATGAGGAAAAGGGGGCGCACGGGGATGAGCGGGTTAGGGGGTTCCTTGATGTCGATGGAACCCTAAATAGAAAGTATCGTCGGTGCGAGATACATGTGGCCGTCGGTGTCAAACACTACATCCACGTCCCACAAGTGACGTCGGCATCCGGTGTCCCAAAGCAACAGTTCTCGGTGTCGATGGCGGTCGAACACCATTGCAAATTTGTCTGGCAGCCTCTGCGATGACGATTAAAAGGAAAGTGTTGAAACTTGAAACACCCAAAGTGACTCAAGTCGGTTTGGTTGTTTAAAATTTCAAAACTTCGCTTTAATCCTCATCGCAGAGGCTGCCAGACAAATTCGCCAAGGTGTTCGACCGTCATCAGCCACCAGAACTATTGTTGCGGGACGCCGGGCGCCGACTTCACTTGTGGGATGTGGATCTAGTGTTGAATGCCGAGCGCCACATGTATCTCGCACCGATGGTACTTGCTATTTAGGGTTCCATAGACGCCAAGGAACCCCCTAACCCGCTCGTCCAGTTGTAAATATTTTGTTAGGTCGACGAAAGAAACAAAATATCTATGTTACTCATCTTTCGATTTAAATGTGTAGTTATTTGGTCGCTGCGAGGGTCTAGTGTTCGACGAGCTCTGCCCATGCGTTCGTTGGTGAGCACAAATGACATTTCCTCCTTCCCCCTTCATTTGCTCTGTTCCGGTCTTCGTGCCAATTAAACTTGCTAACTATAGGTGTCTTCAATCATCAGTATGCGTGACCACTATGCGTCTCCCATTCAAAAGGATTACATCTATAAATATGCATGCATTTGCATATTTATAACCATGATGATTCTTTCGAATTGTCCAACATTATCCATGGACAGCCCGAGTATGTGTAGATTGGGTTCCTTTTCCCATATGCTTTGCTCCGGATCCAATGCAGAATTTCGTCAGTGCCTCCCTATTGTTCTTCGGGTACACATCCTCCCTGCTTATTGTCGAGACGTGTATCAGGAGAACAACGGGGAGGTGCTGCCAAAATTTTGCGTCGGATCCGGAGCATAGCAGGGGAAAGCGAACCCAATCTACACATACTCCGGTGGGGTTAGGACCTATCTTTACTTATTAGCGTCTAGGTTGCATGGACGTAATAAAAGTGACAAACTCCATTAACTGATGAATATATACATGCTGATATATATATATATATATATATATATATATATATATATCTTATGTGTCCAGTAGCTAGGCAAGATGAATGATCGTGCGTGGATGTACACCGGTCACACTAGTCAGAAAAACATGACCATTGAATGGTTAACAAAAACCAAGGGGTTTCTGATAGCCGCATTTGCAAATGGCCAGAGGACAACATGGCGCCCCTGCACTGGCTGCAACAATTGGCACAAGAGAACAAAGGATGAAATGGATAAACACCTGCAGAAGTGGGGTTTTACGCCAGATTATACAGTATGGACATTTCATGGCGAGTCTACCCAACATGCCAGAGATGAGGTGCTTCGTCGTCGCACCGACGAGTATGGTACCGGGATGCAAGACATGGTGCAAGACTTTGATGATGCTTGGGACTCAGACGAAGAGATGGAGGAATCTGCAAAGGCCTTCAATGAAATGTTGGAGTCTTCAAAACGTCCTCTCCACGAGCACATCGAGCTTTATCAGCTAGATGCCATCTCACAAATAATGGCTCTAAAGGCTCAATTCAACTTGGGCAGAGAATGCTATGACGCAATTATGACAATATTTGGACGTTTTCTCCCCAAAGGACATGTACTACCTGCAAACCTGTACCAGTCAGACAAAATTCTCCGTGCTCTTAAGATGCCCCATGAGAAGATACATGCCTATACCTTATTTAGGCTTCAGTATGCGGACTTGAACTATTGCCCCACTTGCAAGTCATCGAGGTATGTTGTGGTAGACAACGGTATGGGTGAGAAGACACAGACCAAAATCCCCGTTAATGTTATTTGGTATATGCCAATCATAGCAAGACTTCATTGTCTTTTCAGGATCGAAGACACGGCAAGACAGATGACATGGCACAAAATGGGCAAAAGAACCCAACTAGATGCAGATGGGAAGCTGATGATGGTGCACACATCGGACGGTGAAGCATGGAAGAGCTTCGATGCATTACATGATGACAAAGTGGCAGATCTGAGGCATCCTTGAGTCGGCATCAGCACAGATGGGTTCAATGTGTTTGGTCTGACGGCAACAATGATGCATAAAAGAGATCAAAGAAACTCAAATACTTTCATGGATATAAAAAGATAGATCTGATCATAAACTCAAAGTTCATCCCATCAAAACAAACACACCGCAAAAAGAGTTACATCATATGGATTTCCAAGAGACCATTGTATTGAGAACCAAACGAGAGAGAGGAAGCCATCTAGCTACTAACTACGGACCCGAAGGTCTACAAAGAACTACTCACGCATCATCGGAGAGGCACCAATGGAGGTGGTGAACCCCATCTGTGATGGTGTTAAGATTGGATCTGGTGGTTCTGGACTCTACAACGGCTGGAATTGATTTTCGTCGACTCCGCTAGGGTTTCTAGAATATTGGGGTATTTATAGAGCAAAGAGGTGGTCCGAGGGGCACCTGAGGTGGGCACAACCCACCAGGGCGCGCCTGGGCCTCCTGGCGTGCCCTGGTGGGTTGTGCTCTCCTCGAAGCGCCCCCAGGCGTAGCCTTGGCCCATTAGGTGTCTTCTGGTCCATAAAAAATCTTCATAAATTTTCGTGGCATTTGGACTCCGTTTGGTATTGATTTTCTGCGATGTAAAAAACATGCAAAAAACAGCAACTCGCACTTGGCACTATGTGAATAGGTTTGTACCAAAAAATGATATAAAATGATTATAAAACATCCAAGATTGAAAATATAACAGCATGGAACAATCAAAAATTATAGATACGTTGGAGACGTATCAATATAGTAGCACTATTCTAATCGCAGGATTAGAATAACTATTTGGATCACGACGCCCACTATATAGCAGTGATGGACATGTTCCTAAACCCGGATGAAAGAAAAAGAAAAAATCCCACGACCGTCCACCATCCACCTCCCACGCCTCAGTACCCCCTGATCCCCATCTTCGCCGCCGCCAACTGCCCCCAGGGCACCGCCGCCCGGGCCATGCCACCAACCGCCGCCGCCTCTGCCAACCGCCGCCGCAACCCCCACCCTGACCCAAGTCTCCGCCCCC